>NW_025781257.1:0-39786 GCF_021130785.1 Homalodisca vitripennis | reverse complement strand
TCTAGTTAATATAAACCTATTGTAGATTTAAGTTCATATTAAAAACTAAATGAAAGAATAACATTTGTAGTTTTTTATCATATGTAAACTATGTATACGAGTTAATTTTCAAATCCAGTTATTAAACAATGCAGTTCAATGTTATAGTCTGTTTATTGTATACTAACTCTGCTTTTATGCAGCACAATTAATACTATATTGTTTGTAATTTGTTCACTTTGCGTATTGAATGAAAAATGAGGGTACTACTAGTAACATGGTTAGTGAATATACAAAAGTATCATTAAATTTAAGGAAATACTTTGTTTCATATTTATAATGGTTTTGAACATTATTTGGAAATATGCAATCACTATTCCCGTAAATGACAAAACTAGAATCCTTTGTTTTAAAGAATGCAACCCCCCCCTTCTTCAGATGGCAATGACGTTAGTTTAGCAAAGAGAAATTAATTTATTGCAATTCACCCAACTGTTTTAAGTTGCACATTTGTTATTTTTTTACAACATGATTGGTTTGTATCCGTTCTGTTTTTGGATTTGAAGGTAAAGTATTCAGTATGTATTCCAATCCTTGAAAATTAGAGTTATATATTTATTGCCTATAAGTAGATAATAATATGGGGTTCCTGGCGCACTTTCGGAGCCAACCGAAAAGCAATGTAAAATACTGTTCAATGTACCATAAAGGAAGCTGAGAAATAACACACAGCAAATCTCAATGAAAAAATTAACCGAATCTACAGTCGTTCGTCTCCAAAAAGTGATCGGTACATTACTATCTACTCTGTGGAATGAAAAATTAACCAAATCTACAGCTGTTTGCTTCTACTTTCTTAAGCTGTGCTTTGTAAAATGTTGTCAAATCTGCTACGAATAAAGGAAAAATCTTCGAAATCTTAATAAAATTTAATCAATTTAAAACATTTTTACTAAAAACATACTGTACTTTAATAAAAAACTTTTCTACTAAATAAACAACATGAACTCACCAAAGTCTCTACAATTTCTAGCATTAAAACAGTGCAACAAAGATGAATTCAGTGAATTGCCGGTTTTATTTTCAACAACAGTTGATACCGTCCTTCGATACTTTCCTTAAGGGGAGCATGTACCTTTTTGGCACCAAAAATATCGATTTTTTGAAACATATCATAAAAAATACTATGTTTTATGCCCTTTTCAAAAATATATAACACTCTATATCTGAGAGGTTTAGAAATATGTGTAAAATGTGTTTTAAGAAATGTATGCACGCTTTTTTCAGCTGACAACATGGCGCGCTATGGATTGTTAGTGTCAGAATGTATTATATACATATTACTTGCTCCAATTGTATGATTATTAAGTTTTTCCCCTTTAGGTTGGTAGCACTGCTTGCTTTAGATGCATTTGAAGGATGTAAGTCATCTGTAACTTACCTAACCTACACTATTGATATTATTGTTATTGTTTTATGTTTACTAACAGTGTTTGTCAGTGTAATTCTATTTTGTGTGGTGCCAGTGATCAAAACTTTGGACTCTTAGTGTGTATTTATTATATAAATAAGTGATATTATTGTGTATTAGCCATGGCCTAGAGTGAAAAGGTTCAATAAACAGTCTTACAGAGGTAACCAATTTCATAAAAATTCAAGTGAACTAGGACTAAGTGCTTCTCCAGGTACAAGTGAATCTAATAGGCCTAGGCCTAAACAATCATCTAGTTCTAAGAAGATTAATGATTCAAAGTTGCCTAAATTTAGTGATTATGACATAAACAATGTAAATATTATAATAGATTTACAACAGATTTCTGGCCTAATAAAATCTTTCACTGCATGTAAATATTGTAGTAGTTCCGACTGCATTGACATAAGCCTAGATGAAGACTTCAAGTTGTGAAATAGTACATCGTGTAAAATATTTGTTGCAATGTATGTAAACATACTGACCTCAGTAATAAGCTCCAAATGTGTTAGAAATATGTATGAGTTGAATCTAAGATATGTTTATGCTCTACGTTCAATCGGCAAAAGGCCTAGATTCTGGTAGGGTATTTTCTGCTGTGTATGAATATCGCTCCACCAAACAGCCGAATTGAAAAATATAATAAAAAACTGCTTACTGCTGTAACAGAGGTAAGTGAATGTTCACTTAGACAGGCAGCTGATGAAGTTCGTAGCCTAAATGATGATTGTCGTGATATAGCAGCCGCTTTTGACGGTAAACCTGGCAGAAGCGAGGCTTCACCTCTGTGAACGGCGTAATGACAGCAACATCCTTCGATACAGGAAAGGTTATTGGACTTTTGAGTGTTTCAGCAAAATATTGTAATAAATGTGTCAGAAAACCTCTAAGCCATGACAAAACCCTATTGAAAACAGCACAAAAATTCTGGTACTTGTTTGGCAAATTTTTCAGGTACAAGTGGTGGAATGGAGGTGGCGGGAGCCTCTGACTCTTTGTCGCCGCTCTGAGGCTAAACTCAATGTGCGATACACAAAATACCTTGGAGATGGGGGACTCTAAGGGGTTTACTCATGTTTGTGGCAAACAATCCCTATGGTGATGATGTTTTGTTAGAAAAAACTTGAATGTGTAGGCCATATTCAGAAGCGACTAGGAAACAAGACTGCGGCGATTGAAGAGGGATAAAAAAGGAATCAAATTGAAGGATGGTAAAGGGACTTGGAGGACAAGGTAGGTTGACTGATGTAGAGATAGATCACTTACAACGTTTTTATGGGATGGCAATAAGGAATAATTTGGAAGATGTTGAAAAAAATGAAGAGAGCAATATGGGCTACGTTCTATCACAAATTATCGACTGACGCAAAACCTCAGCACGAACTATGCCCGCCTGGGATTGAGTCTTGGTGCAAATACAGACAAGCTCAGGCAAATAATAAGCTAGATGATTTCAAACATACAAACTCATTGCCTGAATCTATTATGGAAGAAATAAAACCAATCTATAAGGATTTATCAGCCCCAGCCCTACTAAAGAGGTGTCTGCACGGTAAAAACACAGAACCCTAATGAAAGCATCAATAGCGTAATTTGGAATAGGCTACCCCAAGACCACATTTGTTAGGCATTCAGCACATTAAAATTAGGGGTTTGTGATGCAGTTCTTAGTTTTAATGAAGGAGCAATGGCCAAAGTGAATGTTTTTGGAACGATTATGCATCCAACCAGGACGCTTTATGGTTGAAGGCCTTTTAACATATCGATTCCAATAGGGTTAAAAAAGCTGACAAAGAAGTCCAAGAAGAAAATAAAAAGAAGAGGATAAAAAGAAGGATAGGAAAAAAGAGTAAAAATGAAGAAGATGATTACTGTCCAGGTGGATTTTAAAGTGATTATGTGTTTTGAAGTGTAACTAAAACTTTAAAGCTGTTGTAACCGAAAGTACCGTTTTGTGACATTTCGGAACACGTTTGTGAAACAATTATTAGACTTACAGACTTCAAAATTTTACACACTTATTGCAGACTAGTTGGTGAGTAGATTCATGCTTTTTTATTCAATATATATTATGTTTTTTATAATTTTAAAAAAATATTGTATTTACATAATTAAAAAAAAATTTTTTTTGTTAAAATTGCTACCACGATAATTTTTTTGTTTATTGAGATATTAAAAAAAAGACATGAAAATATAAAGCTGTTAATGTAGAACAAAACCCTAAAGTTTAAAGTCAATATGTCAAATAGTTTAGGAGATAATGGTACCGACATGTTGCAGTGTACTCCCATTTAAAATAACATGGGACCCCGAAAAAGGTACATGCTCCCCTTAAATGATACAGAATTCAAAGAACTTGTAAAGTCTTTTGCAGAAAAAACGTCTAATGGAGTGGTTTTTACTATCGGAAAAAAACTAAAAAAGTAAGGGATTACAATATTTAATATAATTACGAAAGATATTGAAAAGAAAGTAAAAAATAAACAAACAGAGAGTTTTTCAATCGTTTTTTTTATGACATTTTTCCCATATTATACGTCCTTTCAAGATAATCAAGACTTAATTGATGAATTTCTTAGGAATTTTTGTGAGTATCAAGATTTATCAACACAATTCAATTAAAGAGCATTATAGAATTTTTCTTATAGAATATAGCCACATTTTGTGTGAAACAAAACGTATTACTGTAAGATAATATTCCATGTGATTCCTATGAAGAAAGACACCAACTATGGTTATCAAAACAGTAACTATGACGTGGGGAGGGACTGCAAGTTTTAGAGTTAAGGACTTTATTCTACAAAGTTAATTGTTATTAATTTCTTTATCTTTAATTAGTCTTCTTTCCAGTAACAACCAAGTGTAATTTTTCATTTTTGTTTAATTCTTTAATCTTTTTCTCATCCAAAACAGTCAAAAATCTGTTCCAAGAACTCCATTTAAAATAGAAAAAATTCAAAGTCAAAAAGTGCAAAACCATTTCTCGGTCGACCTTTTTTATTCTCCTCCCTCTGTCTCTTTCTCTCTCCCTCTCTTTTTATGCCTATGACACGATCACTTCTGCCGTTTATAGGCTAGGATCTATATTCAGGCTAGAGAGAGAGAAGAGAAGGAGCGAGATACGGATAGAGAAATGGTTCCGGAATACGATCTGAATACTTCTGAACTTGGTGTTTCTCCGCTATGGCCACTCGCATTGAAACAGTTCAGAAGTAAAACTTCCTAACCGACCAAACCGAATTCGCGGACATATATACTGAGCAAGAAACTACAACATCCAATCGAGAAGTAAAAATTTAACAAATTAATTTAAAATATAATTTGAAAATTACAAGTAACAAAAATGTACGCATATTTAAAATAGGTAAAATTATCTTACATTTAAAAAAAGAAAATGTTATAATAGTTAACGGAAACACAATTTTTATTCTTTAAAGCAATCTGCATTACCGACATTTTAGTTCCGAAAGAATGCGCTATGCACGAGGTGTGCCACTACAGACCGACCATCACGATAATCGCTTTCGCCCGCGTCATATCCGTTAGTGATATCACGCCGTGAGAGGCGCAATCGTTGGTTTACAAGCACCATTTAGTTAAATAAATTTTTCTATATAAATGGAGCGCGAAAAAATATCATGTCCCGTTCTGCAAAAGAGAAATTTTAAGAAAAAACTATGATCGCCATTATAATTCTAAAAGTCACGAAAAAAACAAGCAAATTTACGATAATGAACTAAATTATTTAAGACAATGGGCTAGAGAAAATAAAATTGCCGATCACGAAAACATGTTTAATATTGAGAAATTACGTGAATTAAAGAGAAATCAAAGTTGAAAAGAAAAATCTCGACCTATTTAATGATGAAAAAACTTCATTCAATAGCTGAAAAGTTGGCTATCGGTACTAACGATAAAACCAAGTCTGAAATCATTGAAAACATTGATAAAACTCTTCACGAAAAACCTGAAAATATCATAGATGTTGAAGTTTTATCCTCTGTGAAAGGTCTTTTCAAGCAATACATTTTAACGAATTTGAGCGATAATTTTATGTCAATTTACAAATATCTTTCAATTATGCGCCCAGAAATTAAAGATTTAATAGAAAAATTTCAAGAAAATGTTAAAAATATGAAGGGCTATCTCTCTTTGGAATGTGAATACGAACGAACTTTAGTGAATGGTGAACCGCAAACATGTCCAATGTATTTTACTATCAAAGCAGACGAAATCTTTGACGTAAACGACTTTATTACTAAGCAATTTAATAAATTAACACATCGAGAACAAACGAATAATCCAAATAAAGGTTCCGGATGGACATTTAAAAGTTGTAAACAACTAGTTTTGAGCCTTAACAAACACGAAATGATGAATGCAGGATACATACATCGATTTACCAAAGAATATCAAAGATAAAAAAAGCTTGTATAAAAATATAAAAAATAGAGATGATTTTTGCTTTATTTACTCAATAAGATGTGCTATTGAAAAACCAGAAAGAGACTGTGAACGTGTAAAGAAATACGAAAAATTTGTGAATGACGAAATATTTTCAGGTTTTTGAGTATCCAATGTCTCTGAAAGATATACAAATATTTGAAAAACGAAGCTACAATTCCAAGTATAAGTATCCAACAATGTCTATCAATGTCTACAGTTTTGATGAAAATATTAACATTGTTCCGTTACAAATTTCTGAAAAATATGACGCTGAAACAAACATTGATTTATTGTATGTTAAACAAGATGATAAATCTCATTATGTTTTGATAACCGATTTAAATAAGCTTGTTTCTTCGCAGTTGTCTAAACATAAAGAAAGAAAATTTTTGTGTAGAATATGTTTAAGCCATTTTTACAAATCTGGAGATTTAACAGATCACTTAGAAATTTGTAAAAATCATGAAGTTTGTAAGCCAATTATGCCATTTTCCAGGTCAAACAACTAAATTTACTAATTATCAAAAGAAATTTAACCATCCGTACGTAATTTATATGGACTTTGAGAGCATATTGGAAAAGATTCCGACATGTAAGAACAATCCAGAAAGATCAACTACAACCAAGATTCAGAAGCATATTCCTTATGGTTTTACTCTATATTTAGTGTCGAATGTGACCAATCGCATGTACAAACCGATATGTTATCGTGGCAAAAATGAAGAAGATTTGAAAAACGTCCCGACAAAAATTGTTTGGAAGAACTCGATAAATTATCAAAGTACATAGCCAAAAAATATAATTCAAAGAATACGAAGCCTATGAAATTGACAGAAGAAGAAGAAATTTCATATCAAAATTCAAACGTTTGTCATATCTGTGAATGGTCTGCTTATGATATTGGGTCAGTTCAGTATGGTTTTACTCCTGATAGTTGGAAAGATAAGAGTTTATAATAAAGTAAAGAGATCATTGTCATTTAACCGGCAAGTTTCGAGGCGCAGCTCATGCATGTTGCAATCTGAATTTGAAATTTCCACAAAACATTCCAGTTTTCTGTCACAATATGAGTAACTATGACACACATTTTGTACATAAAAGAATTAGCTAAGAAATATGGAAACGTTGATTTGATCGCAAACTCAGAAGAAAAATATATAAATTATTCAGTAAATTCTGGATATGGCTATGAGTTCGACAATTATAAGCCAAGAAAGTTTGTAAAGTTTTCGTTTGTAGATACATTTAGATTTATGGCCTCCATCTATTGAAAAATTAGCGAAAAATTTAAAGAAAGAAGACTTCAAACATACAAATCATTTTATACAGGATGGATTGAATGAAATTATAGAAAGACAGCCAAATGACGACGACGAGATTTTTAAAAATATTGTCTGGAAAAGGAATATTTCCCTATGAATTTATCGATAATATTGAAAAACTTGATTACAAAGAAGAGCTGAAAAATTCAAGATTTCTATTCACTTTTGACAGACGAGAGCATATCTGAGAAAGATTATAAACACTACTTAAATGTGTGGAAACAAATTAAAAGAGAAAAAATCTAGGGAATTACTCTGATTTGTACAACATTCAAGATGTTTTATTGCTTGCTGATATATTCGAAAATTTCAGAAACATTTGCCTTAATTGTTATAAACTCGATCCGGCACACTATCTAACAGCTCCCAGTCTTGCATGGGACGCAATGTTAAAATTAACGAAAATTGAGCTTCAGCTAATTAACGATTATAATATGTATTTGATGATTGAAAAAGGCATTCGCGGGGGCATTTCTCAGTGTATTAAGCGATATGTTTAAGCAAATAACAAAATATTTGAAAGATTTCGATAAGACAAAGCCCGAAAACTATTTGTTATACGTTGATGCTAATAACCTTTATGGGTATGGCCTAATGCAAAAACTGCCGTTTAGTTATATCAAGTGGATGGATCCAAAAAACTTACACAACTGCAGAATGGAAAGAAACAATTTTTGGAACTCACTGGCGACGAAGATTATGGCTATATTCTCGAAGTTGATCTTGGGATATCCAACGAATTTACACGAACATCACAAGGATTTACCTCTTGCTCCAGAACATTTTAAAAACAAACTTTGCACAACTCTACTGGATAAAACTGAATACGTTGTTCATTCGAGAAATTTGAAGTTCTATTTGGAAACAAGGTATGATTTTGAAACATGTGAATAGAGTTATTGCATTCGATCAGAAGCCTTTTATGAAAGAGTACATTGATTTTAATACTAATATGAGGCCCAAAGCTACAAGTGACTTTGAGAAGGATTTTTATAAGCTGATGAACAACTCAGTTTTTGGAAAAAGTATGGAAAATGTGCGAAATAGATGCGATATTAGACTAGGAAATGAAGAATTTTCAATGAAACAGGCCAAGAAAACGAACTTCAAAAGCTTCACTATCTTTTGACGACAACTGTTATAGCGAGTCACATGTACAAACAGAAAGTAAAATTTAACAAGCCGATTTACATAGGGTTTTCAGTACTTGATTTGTCAAAGTTGTTAATGTATAAATTTTATTATGAAAAATTAAAGAGTTTTGATCCAGATTTGAATCTGTGTTACATGGATACAGACAGTTATTTTCTAGAATTGAAACGTGATCCTTACAAAATTATTAAAGAAAATATAGATGACTTTGATACAAGCGATTTTCCAAAAGATCACGACTGTTTTCGCTACTAAAAACAAGAAAGTTATTGGAAAATTAAAATACGAGCTAAATGGCGAAATCTTAGAAGAATTTTTGTGGATTGAGATCGAAAATGTACTCCGTACAAATATCTAGACAAAAATCCAGTAAGATGCAAAGGGATTAAGAGAAGCGTTGTAAATAAAACAATAAATATCGAAAACTTGAAGAAATGTTTGTTCGAAGATAAAGAAGAATTTAGGGAGATGACAGTAATCAAAAGCTACAAACATGAGTTGTACACCGTCACTATAAACAAGTTAGCACTGAAACGCTAAAGATGATAAGAGAATTGTCCTAGAAAATAAGATCGATACAGTACCGTATGGATATAAAAACAGATATTTTAGATGAATTAAATAAACTTGGAAACTTTGATATATAAATGGAAGATGATTTAATACATTGTCACAAGTGTAAGAAAAAAACGAAAAATATCGATGCTAAGATTGTTCAAACTCAAAACGGATTGTATAGAATGCAGCAAAATGTTCAAAATGTAAGACAAATAAGAGTAAATTTATAAAGAATCCTTATGAAAAACAAGTAAAGAAAGAATTGAAGAATAAAGAAGAAATCGAGATTGAAGCTAGAGAAATTCATGCACCAGTACGAAAAAAGTTTAAAAAGAGAAAAAATTATAACTTTAGGAATTGACGATTTATGGGCAGCAGATTTAGTTATAATGTCTAACTATTCAGATCAAAATGATGGATTCAAGTATATGTTAAATGTTATTGATACTTTCTCAAAATATGCTTGGTCAAGAGCTATCAAAAGAAAAAACGGTAAAGATATTTCAAAAAGCCTTCGAAGATATAGTAAAAGACGCGATAAAGATCAATCACAAACCACCAAATCTACTTCATACAGATAAGGGTTTAGAGTTTAAAAATAAAGAATTTAACGAAGTTTTGAGAAAATACAACATTAAGATTTATCATACTGAAAACGAAGAGAAATCAAGTATTGTAGAGAGATATAACAGAACTCAAAATGAAAGAATGAAGGTTCTTTTTGAGATTAATAAAAACTTTAAATGGATCGATATTCTTCAAGAAATCGTAAAGAAATATAACGATACTGTTCATAGCACAATCAAAATGAAGCCTAAAGACGTAGATAAAGATGCAGAAAAAGAGTTATTAGAGTCGGTTTTTAAGTATGTTCCACCAGAAATTCACACGAAAACTAAATTTAAAGTCAATGATCATGTAAGAATTGTTAGTAAAAAACAAACATTTTCGAACAAATATAAGAACAATTGGTCAAGAGAAATCTTTGTAATTTATCAAATTAATAACACAGATCCTGTAACTTATAGTATAAAAGATTTAAATAATGAAGAAAATAACCGGAAATTTCTATGAATATGAATTGAGAAAGTCAAAGCTGTAATTTTTTCTATATAAATGGAGTCTCAAAAGAAATGTACAAAGTGTCAAGAATTTAAAGATTTTGAAGCTTTTTATAAAAATAAGAATAAAAAAGAAGGATTAGGGTCTATGTGTAAGGATTGCCGTAGTAAATATGAGAGAGAATTATACGAAAAAATAGAAAAATTAACTTTAGAAGAGAAAGAATGTTGTATTTGTAAAGAAATTAAGAATATTTCAGAATTTCACAACTGGCATTATAGTAAAGATAAAAAACAAGCTTTTTGTAAGGATTGTGCTATAAGAATTTTCCGAGAAAGTCAAAATAAACCGACTCATTGCGAATGTGGAAGAGTTCTTCAATGGTTACCTAGTTATGCTAAACATTTACAAACAAAATATCATAAGTCAAGAGTTTTTAATAAAATTTAGTAACATTTTCATCGTGTAATAATTTTTTCTATATAAATGGAGTCTCAAAAGAAATGTACAAAGTGTCAAGAATTTTATAAGGAAAAGAATAGAAAAGACTGTTATTGTAAGGAATTATATGATAAAATGAACAAATTAACTTTAGAAGAGAAAAAGTGTTACTTTTGTAAAGAAATTAAAAATATTTCTGAATTTAATAACTGGCAGTATAGTAAAGATAGAAAAGATGCTTTTTGCAAAGATTGTGCTAAAAAAATTTTCAGCGAAAGTTATAAAAACGAAATGCCTTGTGAATATGAAAAAAAAAATTCTACGATGGTTACCTAGTTATGCTAAACATTTACAAACAAAATATAATAAATCGAGAGTTTTTAGTAAAATTTAGAAACATTTTTCATCGTGTAATTTAGATATTCTATAAATCAGTCGAGATTCTGCCATATTTGTAGTAAAATGATTTCCGTTGTATAAAATATTCAAAGATTATTTCATTTGGTTGTAGAGATTTATACTATTTGGATCTCCTTGTCTTAATAAAATTTCCATTTCTGGGTAATCAATTTCAAGTTCTTTCAATCTTTTCGGTATTTCTCTCTTTTGAGCTCTGATAACGTAATAAGGATATTCCCACATGTGATTCTTCTTAATTAATACAAAAAACATGGTGTTTTTTCTTAGCAAAATCTTTACAAACAAGGTCTGGTTTCATTAAGTAAATTTTTACACTTTGTTTTGCGATTATTTCCGTTTTTATTTCATCTTTAATTTGCAAGTGTTTAACTTCGTCCTCTAAATATTTAATCTTGTTTTCAAGTTTGTACTCACCAAATTTACGAATACTTGGCAAAACTTCTTTTGTAACCCACTTTTTAAACAATTTCGATTCTGGCTTATTAGATCTCAAAATTAAAGAATATAAACCAGATTCATTAACGAAAATAGTATGTTTTTGAATATTTTCTCGGGGTCTATGGGATAGACTCCTGTAATTTATAAATTCAAAAGTTGTTTTATCGTCATTATCGACATTATTTATGATAGCTTGCCTCGTGTTTTCATATTCTAAAATTTCTGCAACATCTTTTGCTTTGAACCAAATTTCGTTATTTTCGTCAACAATCGTAAAAATTTCTGTATTATTGAATTTGAGTTGATTATTTATTAGATCTACAACTGTCTCCATTTTAGATAGAAAAGAAATTTAACTAGTAATTTTTATTTTGAGTGTAAAGTCCAGATTCATTGGTAAAAACAGTGTTTTTTTTTAAAGTTTGAAGGTAAGAACGATTCGTTCCCCCCCTTGATTCATCATTCTTTCGACAATCTTAAATATATTGTTGTTTTACTCTCATTATTTAATAAATTTCCCTCAGAGTCTTGTATAGTTAGAACGATTTTTTGAATTCTTTTAATGTTTTTTCTAATTGGAATATAATCGATTTCATTCGGTTTTTCACTGATTTTTGATCCATAAGCAACATTTGGGAAAAATGTGTACAAAATTTCAGATTCTTTGTGTAAATGTTCGGTATGATTTTCAAAACTAGGTTCAACG
Organism: Homalodisca vitripennis; assembly: GCF_021130785.1. Taxonomy (NCBI): domain Eukaryota; kingdom Metazoa; phylum Arthropoda; class Insecta; order Hemiptera; family Cicadellidae; genus Homalodisca; species Homalodisca vitripennis. Next base: position 27,791 of record NW_025781257.1, on the reverse strand, counting down.
AGATTACAATGTACTTCAATTACATCAAACGGTCTAAATTTTGGCGTTTTATTTCCTAAATATACCTGATTTGGCTCAATAGTTTCTTGAACAAACCCTAATAAATCTACAATAATTGCTGAAAACATTATTCTTACTGGTGATTTTATTTGAATTTTATTAGAGAGATAATTTTTTTGCATTTCAAACTTGTTTTCGTCAAAGTTTAAAGATTTATCTGATTGTTTGAATGTTTTCAGATAATTTTTAAGGGAATTTTTTATTTGATCGAAAGTATAATATCCTTTGTTTAAACCATAATATTTTGTTACGTTCTTCTCACTAAATCCTATACAATAAGGAGAACTTTCACTAATATTTATTACAAAATTGTCAGAATAAAAACCGCTTAAACCGATAAAATAATTTGATTCTTCCTCTAAGTGTATAGGATGTTCCAAGTTTAAAAATAATTGAGAGCTTTCTGAAGTCAACTTGAACAGCTTCATTTTCGCTATTTAAATGGAGAAGAAAGAAATTTTTAAAATAAAGCAAAAAGATCAGATAAAACTTCAAACGTTTGAAGAAAATAAGAAAGATCAACCAATCAGATTGTTAATTGTTGGTTCAAGTGGATGTGGAAAAACAACTTTATTATTGAATTTTATCTACAATAGGTTGATTCCTTATTCCAATTTGTATGTTTTTAGTAAATCTTTAGAACAAGACGCCTATAAAAAATTACAAGAAAGATTTGAAAATATTGAGAAAAACTTAAACAAAAAAATATCACATTTTTATAATGCTTCTGAGGACATAGTTCCGTTAAGCGAATGTAAACCCAATTCGTTAATCGTTTTTGATGATTGTATTTTGGAAAATCAGGACGTTATTAAGGAATATTTCGTAATGTCTCGTCACAAAAAACATACCTTGTATCTATCTTTCCCAATGCTTTTCAAAGGTTGATAAACAAGTTATAAGAAATAACCTAATTATGTTGTGTATTTTTAAGCAAGATGATCACTATTCGAGAAAGATTTATAACAATTATGTGGGATCTGATATGAGTTTTTAACCACTTTATTGAGTTATGTGATAAAATTTGGAAGGAAAGACTACGGATTTTTAACTATTAATCTAACTTTGAAGCCTAAAAATGGCAAATATTTGAATAAATTTTCCAATATAAACGTGTGATAATCTAGTTGTTTTCATGTTTTTTACGTTCACGTTTACGTTTCGTGTTCTCGTTTTTACGTTCCACGTTCACGTTTTACGTTTCACGTTCACGTTTTTTACGTTCCACGTTTCGTGTTCTCGTTTCGTGTTCACGTTTCCACGTTCCACGTTCCACGTTCACGTTTTTACGTTCCGTGTTCACGTTTCGTGTTCTCGTTTTCACGTTTCGTGTTCACGTTTCCACGTTCCACGTTTACGTTTCAAAATTTTCCTAAATAAATGGCGAACGTAACTTCAGAAGAAGCAAAAAAACTTGATCAAATAGAAAAGAAATTAATCAAAGAATTTAAAGAACAGATTCGAATTGATGAAAAAGAACAAGAATTTATTCAAAAAATCAATCAACCTGTAACTTCTGCAATAAAAAACGTTGAGGGCAAAATTGAAAATGTTTTAAGTGATAATCAAAATTTGATGAATTTGGTTCCAGTTGTACGACAATTTGCCGATATTTCAATTCCAGAATCTGAAGAGTTTGAATTGCCAAAATTACCATCTTCAACACCATTTAGACCTCGAATCATTGAAGACTCTACCATAGTTGAACCAATAAGTCCTGGAACAACGGATATAATAATTGGTGAAATTGGTAAAAAATTTCTTCCTAGAGCGAAGGATGATAAATTTGGTTTGTATTGGGACAGAAAAAAGAAAAGTTTTATGATTGGAAATTTGCCCGTGAATTTTGAGCATAATGATATCATTATTAATAAAAAAACATATGAAGGAACTCAAGGTTTATGGAGATTATTAACAGGCACTGATGTTCCAAAAGACGGTTTATATTCTGAAGAAGACTTGAAAAAGTATACTGAAATTTTATGGAAATCTGATTCAATTTACAAAAATAATGATCCATCAACTAAGAAACCAAAGTCAAGTAAAGGTAAAAAATATCTCAATTTGATTAAACCAATTTGGGAAAAAAAGAATCGAAGGATCAGGTGTGAGAAAATACAGTGATAATAAGATTGAATACAGATATATCGACGATTTGACAAAAATCGATGGAATTATTAATTATATTTATGCTCAAGAAAAGGCTGGAAACAACAATTTTTTTAACGAAAAGAAAGCGATTAAAGATTTTATTTCGAACAAACTTGATGAGGTGATTGAAAAACCTGATGGAATTAAATATTTAAAACGAATTTTGCCGGCAATAAGTTCATCTATGATTGAGGGTAGTGGACTTTTGAATGATTTTATCAACAATTTACCTTTTGAATTACACGTACCAACTTATCAGTATCTGGGGCCTGGCACAAAACTCGAAAAAAGACTAAAAAGAGGAGATCCTGGTATAAATAAATTAGATCAAGCTGCTATGGAACACGATATTTTTTATGCAAAACATAGAGACACAAATTCCAGACATATAGCAGATAAAGTTTTGCAAGATAAAGCAATGGATAGATTTTTATCAAAAGATGCTAGTTTAGGTGAAAGATTTGTTGCGCTTTCCAACAGCTGGAGCAATGTTTTTGAAGAGAAAACTAGGAATGGGAATCGAAGAGAACTTGAAATTTTAACTATATAAATGGAGGTGAATGTAAATTTCAGCAAAAATCAGAAAGAAAAAATAAAATCCGCTTTTAAGAAGAAAATACCCGTTAGTATTCAATTTAAAATAGATCAACTAAAAAATGGCGAAGATAAGATATTTTTAACAAATAGACAATACAATAAACTCGAAAAACATAAGAAAAACAATAAAGGAACCAGAATAGAATTTTCTTATAATCAGTTGAAAGAACTTAAAAATGGTGGACTTTTGAAAGATTTATTAGATTTTGGAGAAAATATTCCAGTTGTTAAAAATGTTGTTCCTTATGTTCGTAAAGCTGCTCCAATCGTTAAAAAGGATGTGATTCCTATTGTTCGAAACATTTTAAATTGGTTAGATAAAGAGTTGGAAGATGTTACAGGATCTGGATTAGATGAAAAAAACTTTGAATTACGTGAAATCAAACATTAAAAAAAAATTTGAAATCAAACCTTTAACATTCGGGGAATTGGAAGAAATCTGCAAAAATATTAAACATTTTAGAGGAATCTTCATGAGAGATACATTACCATGAAAAAGTTAAGAAATTTGAATGTGGAATTGTGAATTTAGACTCGATTATGGGAAGTGGAAACGCATTGGATTTGTTATTATAAAAATGATAAGAATGCATGTTATTTTGATTCGTATGGAAGAATTGAGGACAAACCACCTATAGAATTGATTAAATATTTGAAAAAATCAAGCGTCTACTACAATGATTCTCAGATTCAAGACTATAAAGATCCCCCAATTTGTGGTCATTTATGTGTTTTTGTTTTGAATGAACTGAGTGATGGTAAAGATTTTTAAAGAAGTTGTTAACAAATTATTACTTAATAAATATGGATTCACAAAATATTTTTGACGTATTTGGAACACAAATTATTCAAAATGTAGATAATAGTTTGAATTTTGATAGTTTGAGAAATGAGTTTGATAACAAGTTAGAAAATTTATTATAAAGCCTTCCAGATTCAGATATGTTTGCTGTCGAGATTGAAGATTTTAAAGCAGAATATGATAACAAACTTGCAAATTTCATGAGTTCAAATGAAGTTGCTGATAAAATAAAAACATTGGAAAAAGAAGTTGATGATGGTGTAAAAAAAATTATTTTACCAATTTAATGTCTCATATCGAAAAAGCTGATAAAATTACTGAAGCGATCAAAGTTGAAAAGAATTATGTTAGTTTGGCTAATAAGAAAAGAATTGTCGGTGTTCGACCTGGTATTGACAAACATGATGTTGTTGTTAAAGAACAAATTTTAAAACCTCTAAAATTATCAGAAAACATCGATATTGTTGATTTACATGATCCGAATGTTAAAAATGCCTTAGATTTTAAAGGAAAAAGAATTAGCAGTGTTAGTAAAGGAATTAATCCATTTGATGTTGTTGTAATGATTCAATTAGAAGATCCTATTAAAATGTTTTAATGAACTAAAACAAAATTATGAGAATCATAAACAGCATGTTAAAGATTTTACAACAGAAGTCTATGAAAAACTTGATGAAAGAAGTAAAAGATCAGTAGACGATGTTGGTGAATTACTTGATAAAGTAAATAAACTAGAAGAAAACTTTAATACATATAAAAATAATGTTAATGAATTAGTTAGTGAAGTAGTTACAAAAATTCTGGAAAATTTTGATACACATTTCAATGAGAAAGTAACACATAATAATGAATTACTTAAAAGAATAGATGATCAATACTCTTTATATCTCGATAAAGTAAATAAACTAGAAGAAAACTTTAATAAATTTAAAGAAGATGTTAATAAATCTTTTGAAAACATTGATAACAGATTTAATAGATTAGGCGGTTATGATGATTCATTTTAAATTTTCCCTAAATAAATGGCGCTCATATATTGTGTGAGATGTAAAGAAAAAACTGCAACAAATGATATAAAATACTATGCAAACATCAATGGAGTTAAGAGAATTTCTGGAAAATGTGCTGAATGTAACGCAAAAAAGAGCCAATTTATAAAAACTTGATTTTGAAATTTTTTCTTAATAAATAGAGATGGCGGGACATTACAGTGCTTTCGATCTTTTTATAATGCAACACGAAAGAGATTTGAAAAAAGAACATTGGGATGGTATTTCTCAAAAATATGAATTATCCGAAGATATGATGAGATTATACGTAAACAAATTGAATTGGTATAACATTGCTAAATATCAAACTTTATCATCAGAGTTCATTCAAGAAAATATACATTATCAATTAAAAGATCATATGTCTGTTCTTTGCCTCTATCAACACTTGAGTATAAAGTTTTTGGATGAAAATAAAGATACAGTTGATTGGAACAATATTATAGATAGCGGTTACTATCCTGTGCAAATTTTATTGAAATATGTGACCGAGATCGCAAAATTTAAGGAAGAGAATCCTGAATATGACGAAGTAGATCATTAAAAATGACTCTAATCTTTTTAATTATTTTACTAAAATTTATATCTTTTCTTATAAAAACGTACATTAGATCGATGAAAAAATGATACATGATGTTTAAAATTTCTAAATTTTCTCTTATTAAATGGCGGACTACAGAAAATATGCTAGTGATATTGAAAGGGCGGAGTTTAAAAATTTCTATCCAATTAGTAAACAACATTTGAATGAACCGAATAAAAGAACTGAGTTTAATATTGATTTTGGAGATAATTTTTGCTCGTCTAACTTCCAGTTTTATATTTCTGGAACTTTAACAAAACAAGATGGTCAAGCATATCTTGGAACTGATAATGTTAGATTAATCGATAATTTTATACCGTTTTTATTTTCTAAGATTGAAGTAAGAAAACACAATAAATTGATAGAAGAAGTCGAAAACTGTGGCCAATTAAGCACAATTAAAGGAACTATTTCGTATTCAAAAAGTGATGTTATTTCTCAAACTTCTAATGGCTTTGAATCAGATTTTAAATTTGGTGTTTTTGAAGCAGCTGGAAATTTATCTCATTTAGGATTAGGATTTTTTGAAAATGTTACTATTCCGATCTATAAAGGAGGATTTTATCTAAGTTTTATAAGAGCAGAAGACGATGATGTGATTCTGAAGACTGCAACTGGAAATGTTATGCCTGTTGATGGAAAAATAACAATTACAGATTTTTTTATTAGAGTTCCAATGATTGATTATAAAACCACGAGTAAAATTAGGTTGATTGATGAAATTACAAAAAGTCAAAACATTATGTTTAATTTTCTAGATTGGCAATGTATTGAACAAAAAGGTATTTCCGGAACAACTTATTCGTTCGATATCACAAATATTTATAGAAATATCTTCAATCCCAAGTTCGTTATCATAGGTTTTCAAACAGATAGACAGAATAATCAAGAAAAAAATCCTTCAAAGTTTGATAGTTTGGATGTAAAAAATATCAGAGTAAAATTGAACGGTTCTTATTATCCAGATGAATTACAAAATTTAAACATTTCCGGAGGTCTTTTCAGAATCATGTATCAGATGTATCAAGATTTTAAGAAAGTTTACTGTAATAATAAGGAAATGTATTACAATCCTAAAGAATTTTTAGCAAATAGACCTATTTATGTCATTGATACAACAAAGAGTATGACAAATATTTCTGGTTCAAAGAACGATATAATTATCAATATGGATTTTCAAAAAGCTGTTACAAACGCGATTTGTTATGTTGTTGTGGTTTCTGAGAAATTTTTAGCCTATGATGTGATTAAGAACGATATTAGAGAAATTCAGTAGTTAATGATGTTCATATTATTCTCTTTCATTCCTTCTAAAACTTCAAAAATATACTCTTTCGCTGATGAAAAAATCTCGATTTCTTCCGGAATAATCTTTGTAATCATAGACAAAATATCCTAAATAGTTGTACAATAGAATGAAATTATTTATATTTATCTCTGTTGTAGAAATGTAAACATAAACATTTGTGCTGAAAAATTTATACCTCGGCAGACTTAGTTCCATAATCTCCATTTATAAAAAAAATCTTTTTGTTTAAATGGAAGAGTATAATGCCAACTGTTACAAGTGTTATAATAGAGGAGAAATTATTGATAAAAGATATTTAGTTTGTAGAGATTGTAATTTAATTTTGTATGAAAGACCTAAACCTAAGAAATTTCGAAATAAACTAACACATTTGAATAATCTGCTTACAAAATTGCAATATGGAGGTAAAAAACAAACACAATTTGTTACAGAATTTAGAAAACAGAATAAAAAATTTTTACTTATCTCTTGGAACCGTTGAAAAAATTATTTTTCCTTTTCAAAGAATACATTAGGTTTGTAGGTATCGATACACACGTTTATTATGAAAAGATATTACCTGTATTTTTTATTATCTAGATGTAGAATTTGTTTATGATTTTGAACCAGAAATCCTCGATGATTTTATAGTACATTTGGAGAAATTAAAACGAAGAACCTCGTGAAAAGAATGCGGTTTTACTCACATTCTCCCCGACTTCTCGAGTGAAGGTTAGCGAATTTCATTTTTTCCGTCTTTGAATTTTTTTCTATTTAAATGGAGTTTCTTGAAAAATTTAAATGATATTGGTGAATGGCAAGTTTAAAGAGTATAAGAAGTTGAATGAATTAGAAGAAAAAAAGAAGTACAAAATCATGAATTTGGAGAAAATGAAAGATAAATTCGGGTTTACAATAATTGCCGAGTTGGAAGATTGTAAAGTACACTTACCGAACAGATTTTTGACTGTTTTGGATGAGAAAAAGATTAAAGAATTAAACAAAAATGAAAAATTACACTTGGTTGTTACTGGAAAGAAGACTATTAAAGATAAAGAAATTATAACAATTAACTTTGTAGAATAAAGTCTTAACTCTAAAACTTGCAGTCCCTCCCCACGTCCATAGTACTGTTTTGATAACCATAGTTGGTGTCTTTCTTCATAGGAATCACATGGAATATTATCTACAGTAATACGTTTTGTTTCACACAAAATGTGGCTATATTCTATAAGAAAAAATTCTATAATGCTCTTTAATGAATTGTGTTGATAAATCTTGATACTCACAAAAATTCCTAAGAAATTCATCAATTAAGTCTTGATTATCTTGAAAGGACGTATAATATGGGAAAAATGTCATAAAAAAAACGATGAAAACTCTCTGTTTGTTTATTTTTTACTTTCTTTTCAATATCTTTCGTAATTATATTAAATATGTAATCCCTTACTTTTTTAGTTTTTTGCCGATAGTAAAACACTCCATTAGACGTTTTTTCTGCAAAAGACTTTACAAGTTCTTTGAATTCTGTATCATTTAAGGAAAGTATCGAAGACGGTATCAACTGTTGTTGAAAATAAACCGGCAATTCACTGAATTCATCTTTGTTGCACTGTTTTAATGCTAGAAATTGTAGAGACTTTGGTGAGTTCATGTTGTTTATTTAGTAGAAAAGTTTTTTATTAAAGTACAGTATGTTTTTAGTAAAAATGTTTTAAATTGATTAAATTTTATTAAGATTTCGAAGATTTTTCCTTTATTCGTAGCAGATTTGACAACATTTTACAAAGCACAGCTTAAGAAAGTAGAAGCAAACAGCTGTAGATTTGGTTAATTTTTCATTCCACAGAGTAGATAGTAATGTACCGATCGCTTTTGGAGACGAACGACTGTAGATTCGGTTAATTTTTACATTGAGATTTGCTGTGTTATTTCTCAGCTTCCTTTATGGTACATTGAACAGTATTTTACATTGCTTTTCGGTTGGCTCCGAAAGTGCGCCAGGAACCCCATATTATTATCTACTCCTATATACCTATAACAATTGCAAATAAACTGAAATTCAATATGGCATATTTTCAAGTTATTTATATGATTGTTGTATTTATGTATAGACGGATTTGCAACATTGTTGAGTAGTTAAGAGCCACAACGAAATACATAATGCAAATCGTTGATTCATTTGAATCTCAGATCGCAGCTTAGAATGATAATTTTGTTGCCTTCAGATTCAAATTACTACTTAGCAAATACAAGTAATGGTTTTGTGACTCGAAACTGCCTTCTCGGTTACTATTTTCTCAGTTTTGTGTTAACTCAATGTTGTAAAGCTAAAATTAAATTTTTCATAACATAATCGTGGCATATATGGTAGGTATATGTGGCCTTTAATCTGAATGGCAAATATGTGTATTCGTTTCTCGAAGTATTTAGAAAAATGTATTGTTAGCTGAATTGTATATTCAAAAAGATTCATCATTATAACTAAATGCCATAAAATATTTTTGAGTGATTCTTAAAAATTGTTAACTAAATCATTTATTGCACGTTGACTTTTAAATTTACTTCACTAAACCATCTAGTCATTTGCAGAAAGCATCGCAGATGTAGCTAATAATTTCTAAATACCATGTCTGTAAACACAATAGAGACCGTATTTTCTACCTTGTTTCAAACTTAAAAGAAACCGTTATTTTGTAAGTAGGGCAGAAAATAGGACAATTCAAAACTACAGTAGCCATTTTATGTTTCTACTCCACACACACTACCTTTAAAACGTGCACTGAAATAAAACTAAAAAGTAATTGACATATTGTGTATTTTATGAAACAATATTTAAAACCTAGTTATCATAAAATTGTAGGTCTAATACTCGATTTATCAATTCAATACCCACCAATAACTATCTACTGTACAACGAATCTGCAGAGTTTTTCTTTTCTTGTAGAAGTAACTTATTAGCATAATGTAAAACTGAACCATTGAGTCACGAAGCATTTTAAAATTGTGGAATCTTTAATATCTTTTTGGACAATGGTGGAGCTTATCTCATACTTTAATCTTCGAAATTCAAATCTCATATTAATATTGGAGAAATTTGGGTTCTGTTGTTATTACTTGCAAAAGGATGGTCGCACCTAACATTTTTTATTTTAATTCTGTAATCTGTTACCTATATTCAATGCATTCTGTTTCATTAGAAATAATAAAGGTACACATTTTATAATATATCAGTTATATCGAATTCTTAAGCACATATTCAAATATTAAAACATTCTTTGAATGACCTTTCAAAGACTTGTTTTTTGTATATATATATAAACAAGCTCTTCTTTTCAACTTACAATTCGTAATACATTCATTGCTTACTATTATTACAGTGTTCTAGAAAACAGCCATAACTATCTTGTAAACTCTATTAAAAACGCAATTATACTAATAGCGTTGCGTATTCTGATGACTCTGTTGTCAGTACTGATCAGATATTGACTTTCAAGGCAGGCTCAGCCAAGTTGTGTACTTTCAGCTTTAGTGGATTGTGAAGAGTAAGAGAGATGCACAACTACTTTGCGTTCATCTTTAGAAATGAAGTTGCTTTTAACATCCTTCTAACGTTGAAATAAATATATCGCTTTGCTAATATTTAGGCAAATATATAATACTGGAGTAGTTTTGTATTATTGTAGTTCTTATTTTCAAAATAACTCTCGCAGCCAACGTTTTTAGTATTAAATCTGGTAACCTGATAACTATATTCACTGTATTTTGTTCCATTAAAAACAATAAGGATATACATTTTCAAATATCTCAGTTATATCGAATTGTTAAGCTCCTATTAACAAAAAATAATAAAAACAGACTTTGAATGATCTTTGTAAAATTATCTATAAAACAAGCTAGTTTTTATACTACCAAATCTTAATAATTCATTGCTTACTATTATTACAGTATTGTAGGAAACAGCATTAAAACACCATGTGTACCTCTGTTAAATAAATCAATCATCGTAATAACATTGTGTATTCATCTTTGTTGTGAGTGCTGCTACCGATATTGACTTTCAAGGCATGATCAGCCAAGTTGTCTACTTTCAGCTTTGAAGGATTGTGAAGTGGAAGAGAGCTTCACAACTACTGTGCGTTCTCTTTTTAGAAATAAAGTAGTCTTTAACGTCCTTTTAACGATGAAATAAAAATTTCACTTTGTTATTTATTGTTTAGGCATATTTGCTTTATTGTTTCAAAAATGTTAGTCACATAAGTAATTATAATTTATAAGTGATTATTATTAAAATAATTTATAAGAAATCTATAAAATGTTTTAAAGTGTATTCCATAAAATATATTATAGAGTATTTATACTTTATGATATGTTTATTGTATACACAATTTGTTTAATATTATCTTAAAATTTTACAAAACGTTTTAATCTTAAGTGATAAACCATTACGTAATTAATCATTACTCAACATGAAATCTAAATATATGTTCTAATCTAAATGTAAGTATATTCTTCATTTTAAACCTTTTACATATTTGATTTTACCTCGTCATATTTGTTGCTTGAATAAGGAAAGTAAACCGAAGCCAAATATAATTTAGAATGGCTTAAATGTTCATGTAGATTTTGAACTTTTATTCATTTTGTTTTAATGTGTTCCACGTATAAAAGAATTAACAGCTGCACGTTGTAATCGTAGATGTATTTTGGCTTCTCAGATCTGTGTGCGTACTTATATTTCCTTGATTGGGAATCAAGGCAAAATCAACTACAGTGAAAAAAATTTAAAGAGCGAAGTATGTTACAATAGAAATAAGAAAACATCAAGATAACAACGCTATCTCAAAATTGGCTTTGGAAATATAACTCAATCTAATCAGAGGTGCTGATAGACGTGTAAACCATGAGAAATTGCGTGCAAAACCACGAAGAACTGTTAACAATTCATAAATATATATAATTTATTAAATCCATCTACTGTACTGTACCGTGCATTAATTTTAAATAACTTGTTACTCAGTTAGATAGTAATGTTTTATCTTTCAGGCAAGATTAATTAACTGGTTCTATACTCCTGGTAACTTACATAACTCGAAAACTTGTTTGTAACTTTGTCTTTCTAAAGTAACAAAGTAATCGTTTTACAAGAGTCAAAGATCCTTTGAACCTGCTAAAACTTTTTACGGAATGTAAAGCTGTTAGGTTTTCGTTGAGCAAAAATAATTAAAGAGCAACATGAACCATCTAATTATATTCTACTTTAACGTGTTTGTCTTTGATGTCCTTGACAGATTAGATATTCTTGAAACTACAAACTGTTTTTTGGACGATATTGGTATTTTCTCAAAGGTATTTTCTAAATTTTAATCACAGAGAGTTAGCTTAAGATTTATACAACTTGCTCCTGTACAGGATTCTGATTTTATGTAAAATATCTCTTTGCAATACTAAATTAAAGAGAGGAAACCTATGTCTGATGGAGAAACGGAGTCTAATTTGTAGTGCTTTTTTAAATTTGGCACTAAATAAGCGGTTAATTGCTTCTTTCAAGAATACTAGCGCCTTCTAAGAAAAATCCTAAGTTTTTACAATAGTTTAAGCCTTTCCGAAATAGCAAAATGTCATAAGAGAATTTGGTTTGATATGGAAAATTACCTCTCAAAATTGTCTCATGAGGAGTAATAGAGTGTTCTATATTTCAGCCACTTCACTATGGAATTAGAAAGGTGATCTGCTTCAGCCTCTTCTAGCCAATGCGGGTAAGTGAGAGTACTCCTAATTTTTGAACAGTATACTTCTTTTATCTTTCGTCGAGACAAAAATAATTCTTGTTTCATAATATATATGCATATACAATTTTGAAAACTTTAATATTAACTTTTAATATTAAAACTTTAATATCTGTAAAAAACATTCTGCCTAAAAGAAAAATAAAGCTCAAAATGCTTTCGAGAAATAAAGCGTATTTATGCTTTTAAATTCATTAATATAATATCATTTAAACTGCATACAAACATTTTACTAAAAATTTTTTTCACTCAATTGATAAGACACGGATTTTAAATAAATTTTAATTATAATTGTATAAATGATACTTCATGAATTTTACTTAAAAACAATTATGAAAGCTGGACTCAGATAAAGTTAAGAAATTGAGATTTACAGTAAACTGAATGCAATTTTCAAAATTCTTGTAGAGTAAATTAATTATGGATTATTTACGTTTATTTATTTAAATTAATAATGATGGGCAAAGTCCGCTATGACATATAATGTCTATAATGTAAAACAGATTAGTTAAAACTAATACGAGGAAGATTGTTTACAGTGTATTCCTATTAAGTATATGTAGATTTTACGCATATGTAGCACAACGTTGTGAAGTGTTAGTTTGACGGACAGCGGGAAGACCTACACTGGTCCTAAAGTCCACAACACTGCCCGGACCAGTAACAATTGTGTGTAGGGCGCGCGCACTGCTACAGGGTATTGAGGTATTCCTGGCGGCAGAGCACTCCCATATGCGCTTATTGGGAGCTTGCATAGTAGTCAATGTTTCACACATTAGGTAGGGATATTATGGCACAGCCCTGGAAATACAGTTGGAGGAACACCAGTTCAGAAATGGCCGAGCGTAAGGGCCAGAAGGTAATTGAGATCATCTGAGATTGAAGTAAGAAGAATACAATTCAGGATCGCCTCCTCCTGTGTACTTGAGTCATAAATTGCGAAAGGGTTCATAAACGAGTTCTTGTAATCCTTTTAATGGTATTTATCCCTTTATAAGGACATTTACACACAACCAAACGGCCCACCATCTACAGCACGGCCATAGCTTCTTATTTATTAATTTTTTTATTATTTTAGTACAATTTATAAAATAATACAGCCTTAATAGTCTGAAGAATAATATTGTTTCACGTACAATACTCTAATAAACTTAGGCTCTTTAACTTCAGTCTGGATTAAATTGAAACTAACTCAGGCTTTAGAAACGCCAGGAACTAAAAAGTTTAAAACTGGGATGAGTCGTAGCGTTAAAAGTGCAATGAAAACATTCCGAATAAAAAGTTGTAACGGACGAGATTCATTGGAGAAGTTTTAGAAACGAGGTTTATTCGCTGTGTCTTCTTTTACAATGTAGTTTCATTTAATTGTACTTAACTTTACGAATCGGGATAAACTGGACCTGGGATTTATTAAATGTCTAGAGGAGAAGCAAACTTAAACTCGGAATCTTCTCTTATAGTTTTTTTCTTAAATTAGGTTATAAAAATAATTCCTACCAACTACACCATATCTACGATCAGAAAAAAGAGGGTTAAATTCTTTAAAAAGAAATAAATAAGTAATTTATTTAAGTTAGAATTTATATGAACATTGCTAATAATATTAAAAATAATCAAACCTTTAAATAAAAAAAATCGCACTATATATTAACTACAATACGTATCACTGATGAATAAATTCAAATACCCAGATAAGTATTAAATATTATATTTTAATTTTAATGCCCGAATTTTACTGAAGTCAGTGGCTTAGTTGAAAGTCATTTTGTCGTTTTAAAATATCACTATTTCTTGTAAACCGATTGAGATAGACTACTCCGATCATGCATGCCAGTATACTATTAAAAATAGAATGATGAGTAAGCCATTACAGTTTTACAGGTTTCTCACACTTTAGGATGGCTATTCATAAAGAGTATATGACACGTTTTAATTTAACATATAGTAAAGTTAGAAGTCACTCTATAGGACTTCGGCATACCAATTTATTGAGTATTGCATTTTATTGACGATATTTTAACAAATTAAAAGAAATCTTCCGGTATATTAAGTAAATATTACATGGGCAACCACTTAAAACGAATTTCAAGTAATAAAAGGTGATAGTAATAATTAAAAAGTCATTACTTGTACAATACGCATTGTTTAAACTATTAATTAATAGTTTCTAGTTATCAAATCTAAGCGAAGTTCAAGCTATAATTAATTTACAAATGTATTAGCATGACAGAGAAATCCAACGATTCATTAAAAAGTAATCATTAACTAATATTTACACTGGAGGAGTCCTAGAAAACTTTGCATGTAAGCATAGAATCTAATGAAAATAACCATTTCAAATTATTAAATCACGAATTGGATTTAAAAAGTTCATTCAGTATATAAAATTACAAAAATTTATATAAAAATCAATATATTTGAAGTACGTAACATTACTGATTTGGGCAGCTATGGTTTATTTCATTATGTAAGGTAAGACATACGTAATTATTAGTTAAACAAAATTCATAGAATCATTGTACAGATATGAAGGAGGAGGAGCTCTTTTTATTGGAATATAAATTTTCTACTATTTTACTAAAGAAAAACTCACAATTATCCAATAATTTGTGTATTTTATCACGAGGCCTTTCGACATCGAAGATGCCATCATCAGGTGTGAATAAACAATTGAAAATAAATATCAGCTGAATCAAACTTAATACAAAATTTATATGGTTAAAAGTAAAATAAAATAAAATAAATATTAGTATATGTATATATATATAAAAGTTTTGGTCAAAAAAGAATTTAGTTATATTTTAAAGGAATGGTGAATTTTGAATCGGTCCAAAATCATTGTTTAATATTTTTTCATTATGTTTTTTTATGTATAATGTTTCATATGCGTCGAGTTCTTCTTGTTTATGGACTTGTTTTAATAATGTAAAGTTTTTAAAGGTGTGGTTTGTTTCGAATGCATGTCTGGCAATAGCTGATTTTTCAGGTTGTCCATATTTATAATATCTTTCGTGTTATTTGAATCTTTTTAATGGTTCTTTTTGTCTGGCGTATATACATTTTATCACAATCTTCACAGTTAATTTTGTAAATGCCTTTCTTTTCCTTTAAATTCAACAAAACTTTTATATATAATATTTATTTTATTTTATTTTACTTTTAACTATATAAATTTTGTATTAAGTTTGATTCAGCTGATATTTATTTTCAATTGTTTATTCACACCTGATGATGGCATCTTCGATGTCGAAAGGCCTCGTGATAAAATACACAAATTATTGGATAATTGTGAGTTTTTCTTTAGTAAAATAATAGAAAATTGTACAGATAGTTGCTGGAAAGGAAGTCTTGTATTAAAATTAGAAACAAACTTCCTCCGGATGTAAGTGGATACCTACATCCGCCCAGACACCGATGATGAACAAATAGGAAATGCTTGTTTAAGCAGCGTAAATACCTATTTCTAAAAATCATGCGACGATATAAGAGACAGTCATCCTGATATCAAAAATTGGTACTCACCAATTACGATGGAAAGATTTGGCATAGGCCGTGGTCAGGAGAGCTGGTGGGGGCAACATAAAAAATGGAACAACGAGGTAGATGAAGTCAAAGTCGGAGGGTCGATTCGAAAAGTCAAGTTTCGAGAGTGCCAGTGCCAGTGTTTGTATGTGGGGAAAATATTTTAGGCGTAATAGTGTCAAGTGCGAACAAATGTACGTTAAGAAAATCTTTTAGTTAATTTTAGGAAAGTAATATTATATATCAGGATTCATTAATAATTTTAGTATGTCTCATTTAAAATACCAAGGTAACTGTACCTAAAGTGATAAATAGAATAGATTATCATGTGTAGAAATTAAATTAATAGTTTTAATATTGAAATTCATATTTTCCTATTCCATGTACGTTATGTAAATGCTCTCAATTTGGTAAAGTCACTAATTTGTTTGAATCATGTAATTTTACGTAAATGTTTAGATATTTTAAAATAGTTTTCTCACGATTAATTCATGAATACATATTTATTGAAACACTACAAAAAGTATTAATAAATGTTATAGAAAAAATCAATTTAAACATACATTTTAATAAATAATTTAATATTAAACATAATTCATGATTGGTATTAAAATTTTGTATTCAATATGTCTGTTGATGATATCCATTGTTATTTGAAAATTAGGTCAATATAATGAGATGCTATTACAAATAAAATATGTGTTGGTTCATTTGAGGTTGTTGTATTGCCAATAGAAACCAACTATTTCAATCCTCCCATAACAGTCTTTGCTCATAATACATTTTAATATTTCACAACCTTAATCTAACAAAAAAACCTTACAGTAGGCAATTTATTTTCCCATGTTTTATCAATTATGTTTGTAATAAAAATTTAAGAATACTTATATATACAAAACAATGTAAGTTTTTTGCTATTTTAAGTCCATTTGCATTTAGAATTATTTTTAACGTGTGTTTCGTATCTCCCACTGTATTATGAACAAAATGAAACTGAGTCAGGACGCGGAGTCATGTTAACGTTGGAGAAACACAACACCCGACTATTTTTGATCGATATAGAAATTATCCCTAAAAATTAAATTGATCTTCAGCCTCGCTAGTTTTGATGAATTTCAAATTAGGAAGATTCAAAGGTGTTTAAAATAGAAAACGAAAATCTTTGCTCAGATATTATATTTTATCTTGATGCACTTAAAGTAAACTTAAAGTATGGGATGCGTAAATACATTTTAAAATATTGTCAGTTAACCATATACAGAGCCTTAATGTGGTGACGTTAGTCTATTTAGCTAATTGTCTGACGGTGGTGTAACTATTAGTATATTAGTTATTAGGAAAATTATGAAAGGAAACAAAATATGGTTGTATATTATTTACCTTCTCGATACACTCCCACTTCTATCTCTAATAAAACCAGCGTGGCTTACAATTGACTTCCTTCTGATTTCTATCGATTCCAGTATAACTAGTGTTTTAAAATTATTCTAAACTGTTAAGTTAGGTGATAAGCAAGGAGTCATTTACCAATGGAGGTATTTATATGAAACTATCTTATACATCAGGGGTGCTTAACTTTTTTTACCCAAGGGCCACATTGTAAAGCCTTTATGGCCAGGCGGGCCAACATCCCAGGGGATTTGGAACCCCAAAACAACTGAGTTGGGTAGGGGTTACGTCACCGCACCGCGCGCTGTGCCGTGCTTTGCGCGCGCTCTATTCGCCAGCCGGCAGCCACCACCGTAGTCAGTGAAATCTGTCTGCAACTACTTTACTTCTTTCAACACTCATACTCCACCAAATGAATACGGCTCGTTCTACGTGAAATCGGCTGGACTGCTTGGTTCTCAAAATTTGTATTTATTTAATATTTCAAATGCTATTAAGCAAATTTGGTTGTTTAGGCAACAAGGCGGGCCACATAAAACTGACTCGCGGGCCGGATCCGGCCCGCGGGCCGTAGGTTAGGCAGCCCTGTTATACATAATACAGATCCATTCGTCCTAAGCGTTCAGGGTCTGTGGCTGATAGTAAACATAATTTCATACAAAAGATTTTCTGTAAACATAGGTAGTTAAATGTGCCGTATATCGCTAGCCAAGAGCAACAATCATGTCTGTTCGCTATCAACTGACAATAACGTTTGTTGCCCCCGGCTCGTGCAAAGGATACCGTTAAAGTGTTTGCTTATGCGTTGATGGGTTTCGTTGAAATTGCTATTCAAATTGTTGGATAGTTGGTAGTAAAATGTACTAGTTAAATGCAAGGCTATTTCACTTTAATAACTGTCAACGAGAACCATTCTGTTAACATGTTCTCTTATTTGTGACTATGTGCAACGATTAGGAAATGTAGTTTTAGTAGTTCTAGAGATAATGATCTTTTTAGATCAATTGTTAAATGACAAATTACTCACCCTACATTTATGTAAAATTTTTATTACGGGTACTATAAACAACAAAAGTTGTTGAGGCTCTTTTATGAACACCCTGTAAATATAATAAACGGATGGATTGAATGTCAATATAGTGAAAATGGGATATTCGTAGTCATTACTGGATATGAACTAATTCAAATCCAGTTTATAAGTTTATGCGTGCAAATGGAATATTGAGGAAAATTACATATACGCAAGTAACAACAGCCAGTTAACAGGTCACAATTAGAAGAGAAGTAAATAAGATATCGGAAGCTGTCCAGATATCCGAACTAATTGGCTCTGAATTTTCACCCAATTTGTTCTCTTAAAAGCGGAGAGCTACTTATACGTGTTTGAGCCATAAAGTATCAGGAATAGCAGCTATCATACCGAATCTACAATTATAATTACAGCTTTGACACGTAATATCTTAACTTAGTATGTAATAAATTAATTTTGCTTTCGCCTTCATTTACAAGGTTTTACGCGTATTAATATTTTTTTGTATTTT
Organism: Homalodisca vitripennis; assembly: GCF_021130785.1. Lineage (NCBI taxonomy): Eukaryota > Metazoa > Arthropoda > Insecta > Hemiptera > Cicadellidae > Homalodisca > Homalodisca vitripennis. Next base: position 9,020 of record NW_025781257.1, on the reverse strand, counting down.
ATAGAACTTCTGGACTACCATGAAACTTGCTTCTACTAACTTTGTTTCATTTTTACAATTTATAATTAAAAATGGAATTAAAGATTCGTTTGACCTTGGATTTTAAATTTGAGCTAAAACCATTAAGTTTTCCAAATGTTGCCTAGTTGTGTTTTGAATTCAAACTCTGTGAGATAAAAAAAGAAGTATAATAAAAAGGTTAAAAGGTAAAAAGGTATTTGAATTGTGATGAAAACTATATCAACCAGTAAATGATCACTGTATTTGTCTATTTAATATGCACTTACCGTTAAAAGAAACCTCATGCAGTGCTTTAAAGACAAAAAGTAGTGTTAAAAAAAGGAATATTTTTTAGGATTCCTAGCTGATTAAAAACAAATGTAATTTTTATCAAATTAGAAGAATATAAGAGTTTTAAATTATAGTATATATCAATGTAAATGGTAATTAAGAGTATGTACGGTAGTAATGAAAATTAATTATTATTTTCATGTAACTAAAAAATACTTTACTAATTATTCCAGAACAAAATTTAACTTCTAGGTCTTGTGTATACACGCATACCATAAATAAACACTGGATAGTGTGTACAGTACACATCAAAGTGACCAGAACCAGCAAAGATATAGGTCTCACTTTCACAACTTCTACAGTTATTTGTTTCAAAGCGTTTGATGAAACTTTTTCAGAGGACTTAATTAAATACTTTTTCTCTCTATCGCTAACTCTTATTCAGCTCCTCATGAAATATCTAAACTAGCTTAAATACGTTTTGTGAATATGCTCGGTTTTAGTCCCAAAGAGGCTTTTGTGTATTATTGATTTATATTCAGATATAGGATTAAGAAAGTTTTCTCAAATAAGAAAATTTTACATATTTTCAATTTTACAGTCCCAAAATCTCCCAAGATGTGTGTAATTCCTGGTCTATGTCACCCATTTTTAAGAGGGCTGTTATCTTTTTCTTAAGAATCTTTTCATAATAACATTTAGAATAACCTCCATGAAACAGATTTTTATTCTATTTTATCGATCAATGAATAATTTAGGATTAGTTATATTTGATAATCAGACTAAGGAGCACAGAGTGCGTGGCGCAATGTTTATTGGGAGATGAGATTTAAGACTAGAAGCAAAGTTGCCTCGTATTTCGCATCACTCACTTATGATCATTCAAGGTTTCTAAGATGAATAATACAATATTACGGCTATGTTTTGACTAAAAAATGCTCGATCTTGTGCCTGTGAACTATATATAATATCTTATAGTACTCGTTTCGTATATTAAGCATATTCCGGTTTATTACTCAATAATTTCTTTCGTTGTCTCCCCAACTATTATAAGGAATATCTATGAATCAATACTAAATGATCTTTCAGCAACATTAAAGAGAGCAACTTTAAAGAGAAAAAAAAGTTAAAATAATTATATAATCATACCTACCAGTATTTATATTCTTAATCAGTATTTTATACCTCATCAGTGAGATATTGATGCGATAAAAATCGCATTTAGAGTATCGTGTTTTTTGGGAACTTATTTCAGTAGTATTGAAAAAAGTGTTGTTAATTTGAGTATGCTTTCACTCTGTAAATATAAACAAATTGAAAATATTGGTTAAAATAATTAAACTCATGGTCGGGTTGTCATTATACAATGTTTACACATAACAGTTACATACAACCAACTGACTCTTTGAATTCTAATTACACAACTTTAGAGACGAATATGGAATTTATTGCTACTTCAAAGACCAGTGGGGCGTAGCCCGGAAGGATTTAAAAGGTAAGAATAGGTTCCATAGTATGGAAGTTAGGAATGTCCATGTAAAAATTTCAGAACAATCTGTTGAATAGTTTATACGTTAAAACAAAACAAACAAACAAAGGCACTTCCACAATTCTAATAATAATTAGGATGTTATATACTAGCAATTACCACCAATAAATCATTTCATTTAAACACAATAATTCATCCATGTAAAGGTCTTCATCATAAGGGTTTATTTCCCTAACAGTCTAAGAGGCGAGATAAAATTTACACTGTATATCGCAGCAACATGCTTTATCTTGATATCATTAGGAATATTTTTCTAATACGGAAATCTATAGTAAGTCACGCTAGTTTTGGTTGTGGTTAAAAAGGGACAGTACTAAAAGGGTTAAAAATATTAATTTAGAACTGTTCTCATATGATATTATTTTATGAGATAATACATTTTAAAATTGTTATATATTCGCCAGAAAACTAGATAAAGTGTCACCATTTGGTTATACAGACATATTGCACATTTATTTATGTGCCTAACAGTCAGTTTTAAATTGTGTCTAGCTAAAAACAGTCTGGCTGAGTAAAATATTAATAATTATTATATCTTATAAGGTTTTTAGGTTGGCTTAGATTAAGGTTGTGAGATATTTAATATATTATGAACAAGGGCTGTTGTGAGAGGATTAAAATAATAGGTTCGATTGGCACACGAACACAAGCACTGGCACTCCCGAACGTCGCTTTTCGAATCCCGTCCTCGACTTCTTCCTCTCCCTCCTTGTGGTGGTTTTTTATGTTGTTGCTCCCGCCAGCTCATGACCACGCTTCTGCCAAATCTCTCCATCATAATTGGTGAGTACCAATTTTTCATATCAGCATGGCTGTCCCTTACATCGTTGTACGGATTTTAGAAATAAGCATTTCCGCTGCTTAAACAAGCATTTCCTTTTTGTTCATCATCGGTGTCTGAGCGGATGTGCGTATCCACTTACATCCGGAGGATGTTTGTCTCGAATTGTAATACAAGACTTCCTTTCAACTACCTGTACATTGATTCTATGAGTTTTATTATACTAATAATTACGTATGTCTTACAATCTATTATAAAGTCAGAAAGACTGTAAAAAAGGCGGCTTTATTGACATGGTTTACTACCAGTAAATGGCACCGAGAATAAAATCTCATATTTCATTTGCGGCTTATTTCTTTCCACCGATTTAAAAACTTTCAAGTAGCGAATTGGTATTTAGAGTTCTTCACTTAACACTACAATATTCTACTAGTATCCTATTATTATTATTGTTGTTTATCATTCACATAGTAGTCTATATTGTGTTTTCAATATTTAGTTATTTTTATGGTTTTTGAATTTATTAATATTATTTCATGAATATAGCTCAATTCTGTATCATCTAATAGAGATAAGTTCCATGACGTAACATAATGTAACTATCCATTGCTTTCACTTTTAAACTGAAAAAATATTTTTAAATGTACGAGTATATAACTTTATATCATTGAACAAAATTGACAAATCAAATACTTAAATCATCAATGTGCTGCACTTTTACAAGTGGTTCCGCATTTATTTTATAGTTAAAAGTTAATCTTTATAAACTTTATGCTACGTTTCGGTTCGTTTACTGGATTATTGATTTTTTAAAGTATATTGATACTCTGTTATAGATCAAGACCTTAAATAGATTAGACGTTATATTTCACTGGGAAAAACCAGGTGGAGAAATGTAACTATGCATTCTCCCTTGGAACCAAAGTAGTTATAATCAATTATATTCCAATAACTCACAAATCACACAGTCAGACACGTAAGGTTCAAGGACAGCTATTCTAGCCCTAGGTTTAGTGGTTGAAGGTCGACTAGATATCAAAGGACTAGTATGTTCTGACTGATCTTTACTGTTACAGCAGTATATAATTTTAATTTCGAAACGAAGCTGCTCGAACTAGGTAATATAGGTGATATAAGATATCATACACTCAAGCAATTATTCCTCTGTTGGTTATGATGTTATTTCAATTCATTTTGGTTAATTTAGTCATACAGAACTATATCCTGTCCAACAACTTCATTTAACGCTACAGAGGACAATGCGTAATCAGTAATGAGAAGCGCTCAAAGCTTTGTAGTCCCACATAATACCATAGGATAATTATACACAAGCGTTTGCTGAAGTACTCACTTAGATAATTGTTAAACCAGTAAAAAGGGCATCAAAACGACTTTTATTTATTTTTAAGTTTACTAGGTGTTTTAATTTTAAATTTGTATTTTATACATTTAATATCAACAACAGACAATAAAAAATACAATAAAATATTAGTCACAAATAAAACATTTAATTTGTCAATCGCTTTTTATTATAAATTTGTGAACAAAATTAAACTTGCTTTATTAAAATGTTTTTCATTGTTTTATTTATATACGAGCCGTTATGAAAAGTATATTAAAGAACTTTTACTTTTGATTTTATTTTCTTAATCGAATATCCCAGGAGAAGGCTACTTCCGGTCCTAACTATGGAATATAATACACATTCTTTTAACTGCAAAGCTAGGGAGATTTTTCTGTGCTCGTACCTAGTAAGACTTATAGTATCACTATTAAATAAACAAGTAAACTGAAATGTACGCAATTTTAAGGGTATGATTTTAGGGACAACTTCGAATTGAATTAGTGACATATTAAAGATAGGGTCTTTTCTAGTATGTCCCCACATTCTCTATTTTAATTTCTATGATTTAGATTACGTTACTAAAGCTACAAATGTAATTTCTAAAGGTAATTGAGGTTAGGTTAAGGTAGGTTTTTTGACAATAATTTGCAAAAAACAATTGAAAAACGAGTTTATTAATTTGAAAAACACAAATTAGTAATGAAAGATGTTTAAAATAATATACTATTCTGGTGGCCAGAAACGCTTTAAAATGTCCTCCAGGATTTGTTCGAACAAATCTGTGTTTTGGTGGCGATGTTTCTACAGAAACTTACATAAGTATGAGTCTAGCAAGTTGCGACTTGTACCGCATTCGTTCCTATTACGCCGTTTTGCCGACGCCCAGAGCGATTCGATTCTCCTGTTGTAGGATCAACAACATTTTAAGAATGTGTTAGATCACACGATGCTTGCCCGCTGCGCAGCGCTTCGCGCTGCTTGCTCTTTTAGGATTAAAATTAACTCGAACTTGCAAAGTCCAAGCCCAGATCAAGCGGCGCGCGTTTATCACTGATAAGATAAGACGAGTGGAAAACGCACCTTATATAGGTAGAAGGTGGCCAAACTCGTGATTCGTCGGTTAAAAGTGACCAACCAGAGTTTCAGGATTTCCCGCTTTTCAATTGACAATGAATTAACCGCTTTAATTACGATCTTTGTGAATGCGGGGACACATTAGAAAAGACCCTAAAGATATATTATTCATATTTACGTTCTTAAATTTAACTTTACAAGTTCTGGATTGTGTTACATTCTTGAACAGTAGAAAAAAAAACCATTCTAAATAATTATTCAGTAATACCACACTTAATTTCTTGGTTATGATGAATTCAATCGGAGTTTCAGAGAGATTCATTGAATCGTGAATGTATTCAATCACACATTTCGCTTACACAAAGACAGACATAATAAGCTTAGCTTACATTTAATAACATAAATCTGGCTTGTTACAGAGTAAAGAGATATATATTATTTAAATTAAAGCTTCTTTGCAAAAAAAGTTTGTTATACTCGGTCGCATATTAGTTTGTAAATATAGCATTTCGTATCGTTTCACAGCCGTTAGTGGTAGCTTTTCACAACTACTGTATATAAAAATTTTTTTCAAATTGTTATATTTTTGTTTGGGAAGTACAAAGCATACTAACATGTATAACAATGGAAATTTTATACAAAGATAAATCCTGACCTAAATCATGGTTTGTGTCGTGTAGGCATCATCGGATACAATAAAAGTTCGCATAGGAGCGGTTGTTTCTTATCTTATTAGTAAGATACCACTGGATTTGTGACATATCGTAACAAACTTGACACGAAGATTTCTTTATATTAATGCGCAAAGTTATGACTCATGAATTACTCTAAATATACTCTGTTACTCATACATTCTACCTTTGTGTTCTTAATGTACTTTTCAAGACAAATTTAAATTTTCCTTAGTTGAATTAAATGTACATAAAATATGATTTGTTTTGTTACGATTTATGAGGAAAGGCACTCAATTATATATTTGATTTTTGATATTAGCTTCGCACTAATGGAATTAATTTTGTATAAAACGTTCAAATCAGTACTAGCCTTCTGATGATAGAATTAGTATTAAAACTATAAATTTTATTATAATCTTATATCTGCATTACTTAAGTCCTGACTTTGATGGTGTAGGGATAAAAATATTTGTATTTATCAACTTTTATTATTCATTAAATTTTGTTACAATCTTATCACTTTTTACTTATCATCTCCCTTGATAAAATGATATGTAACGTAATATATATTTTTTCTCTTGGCATTAACATAACGCCAAGAAACATTTTCCGAATTTATAAGGAGCGTTCGTAATAGTCCTTTTTAAAGGTTATATAAGTAGTGAATATTTCATATTTTCATCTCTACTTAATATTGCTTAATTAACATTGACTGGGCCAGACTAGCAAGAATTTCACGTCTGTGTGACAAATTTATTTGGGAAATGAGATTCATACATATTTTATTACACGTTTGTGCTTTTGAACTGAGTTTTATTATACAGAACGAGCAATGTATATATTCTAATCAATTCAAAAATTCTAGTTACCATATGGTCAAACTCCGTTTCTGACCAACTTTTTTGCTAACATTTATAAGTTTTAGGACTCTTGTAAGTTATATACATATATATAACCAACCGCATGTAATTATACATCAATTGAAGAGAAGATTCTTGAACAACCCGCTGAAAAATTGTAACATGGGGTTTCAATGAACATTTCTTATGGAAGACTTCCGTCCTCCAAACCCAATCCGAAGTAAAATTAGGTACATTGACAGAACAAGCAAATGAAGCAGTCACACATCACATATATCATGGATCAGCTAAAAGAAGATGATTTGAAAGAACGTGGGTTTGGTCTCACGATTTGGCTACGAAAGAGACATTCGTCATGAAACAGCTCCGTCAACACAACAAAAGAAGAGGGCCAAACCTCCAAAGTGCAAAGTCAACTGCTATCGGATACAAGCGTGTGGGACCGTTCAACGTCAAGTGTATGTACGATGGAGCCATTTACTTCCATGAGTTACGATTTTATAACAAGACTGGAAAATATTTATTCGGTAACTGCTGAATACATGGGAGTATGGAGTATGGACATATGTCTCATCAATTCCCTAACGAGCTAGCGTTGCTGTTCAAGAGAATAGTGTCTTTATGAAAAATGTAATGTATTGTATAGCTGACCAATCCCAAAGGCATCTATTGCTTTAACTTCAGAGGCGAGAAATACCGCCATCCAAATTTAGCGTATGAAAAGTAATACTTGCATATAGATACTTTTCCTGACTTAGTAGTGATGTAGTGGTAGAGAAGGTTTCGGAAATTATTGAGAAACCGTTTGTGTTGGATGATATTTTTAGAAAGAGAGTAGTGAGTGGTTTATATTCAGTCGTAACAATAGGTACTAAATATCAGCTCACAGTAGTTAAGTAGTGCAATCACAGCTTGTTGCACGTGACTGTCCAATTTTGTGAATCTGTTATCAGGCACTAAAAGTAAACTGATTACTACATGCGTTTTACATATAATCTGTTTTTCAGCATTTTAACAGCAATCATTGGTTACTAAAAATCAAATATCCTACATTGATAATAACTATTTTGTCCATATTGTGGTTCAGTGGGATCTTGTAGAAAGCTGTAGCTGGCGCGAGCCTGTTTGGAATAATTGCAGTAGGAAAATTAGAACCAAAATTATTTACCAAAATTACAATTAATTGAGATGGTTGTTCGATAAATACAATTTGTAACTCAGTTCCAATTTGCATGCTTACTGTTAGTCTAGGTCTACCCCCCCTGCAGGGCTGTCTACCTATATTTTTAAGTCACTTGCTAAGTGTGTCAATATATATTTGGGAATTACGAAGGAATAAATAGTGCTGTGCCACTACATCTCAGGTGTTTTTAAGACACCTGCATCGTGCATGGGTTAAGTTTAGACTATGGCTGCAGAAGATTGGTCATAAGTACAGCAAAAGTAGTCCAGACTTCTTATCTAGGAGTCCCAGCATCTTACTACGGTGCAGAGAACCTGAGGGTTTGTTGCCCTTTTCCTTTTCCTGTCCCCTGACATCCTTGAGGCAGTGATTATAATTCCGAGTAGTGGCGAGCTTGGTTCGCGGTAAGTCTGCATGAGCCACAGCCAAAACCATGATATCCTTGCCTATCCATCTTTCTGTTTATTTTTTTCTTTTTGTTTTACTAGTAGCCTTTAGTACCCTGGAATACCCGTTACCTGTTGTGTGCTAAGCCGTTCACGGCAATTGTATTATTAATCTTGTGACAATTTTCTTTTACATGTGGAAAATTCCTCGCAACTCCAACCTCTTTCTGCATACTTATATCTTACTTAAAAACTTAATAAAATACCGGCATGGCGTCTGCTGCAAACGGATATCCCAGAAATTAACCAACTCCGTTTAACGAAGAGCGGAAACGGAGCACCAGGACCTCTCAAAGACAAAGATTGAGATAACAGTTTCAACAGTATTTTATGCGGCTAAAACTAGGGTACTGTAGAAGGACGAACATTTAGACTAACATAAGTTTATGTTAGTGTTTGGAGTATGGTATAAAATACTTAAGAATGCGTGAAAATAAATAAAGGGATATTTAACCACAAAACTAAGTGCATTGGTATTGTGTTCATTCTTTATTTGATTTGAATTTATTTCAGTTTTATCTTGACGTATAAGTGGAGTTTAAAGGAAGGAAAATACACTGCATGAACCAACGCGCAGTTAACAAGTAAGAGAAGAAAGTAAACAATGTGTAGAAAGCAGAACATATAGCGGAACTTTAATCTCTGAACTTTTGTCCAATAAATCAGTAAATACATTTAATAGTACTGAGCATTTGCTATAATTATCTGAAACAAATATTTTTGTGACATATGTTCATCAATAATTATCATATGAATTATAAATTGTATTATAACATATTGCAAATAATATTGTTCGTTAATGCAGCATTAGGAGCAG
>NW_025781256.1:0-43029 GCF_021130785.1 Homalodisca vitripennis | reverse complement strand
CTGCTTCCAGGTATCGAATAAGCTCGACTCACTAAAACCGTATTTGTGGATGTGTTCATAACCAGTATGTTTAACTCAAAAATCCGACAAAATGATAAATGACTAAAATTACAAGCATGCGTGATGATATTTTATTTTATTACATATTTTATTATAATTAATAATTACTTTTGAATTTTTATTACATTAAAGGGAAAGGCTGTAGACATAACAAATAACACAGGATGAGAATTAGAATAAAAAGGAACACGTTTCAGTAATGGGATCAAATCCGTCCCAACTGGTTCGACCAGTAAGTCTTAAAATTCTTTCAGTTTAAAAGGGTTTTGGTGTAAATCGTGATGATGATTAATAAACTGCTTAGAGTAGTGCTCAAAATCTAAAATCAAATATAAACATAGTTTGAATATACAAAAACTAATATTGGGAATAAATGTTTATTGATCTATTAAATAATATCCTTATTTTCATGGTAGTGGTCAATTAACTAATCTACAATTTTCTGAAAAATTGGGTTTCATTTCTATTGTAAAGCTCATTGTGATCCAAACTCGCCCTTATTACCTTTTCTATCTAACATCTTCATTTAGGTTCGGGCTTTAAAAAGAAAGACTTACCGTCCCTTTCTCCCCCCCCCCTGGAAAACCTGTCCAAGTTAATTGCAGTTTTTACTATGTGCTTTGTGTGCTTTAGTTTTAAGATTTATTACAGGGTATTACATTTATTTTTGAGACGATCTCAGAACTTTGTTGGAGTCATTCTAGGAATCAAGAAGGATTGTTATTCCTTTCTTGATGTATTGAAAAAATACAATTTTAAAGATGTCACTCTAGTTTTCCTGTGTTTGCTGATATTTTGTGGTATTCTCAATGATGTAAGTCGTAAAGTTAGTGTTAATTCTACAAGTTTTCTAAAATTAGAAGACAGCCGACTTGTGTTGAAGCGTTGCTCTACAAAATACACAAATTTATTTCTTATAAAAGTATATTTCAAAAGTTATTGTTAAAAAAGTTTTTTATCTGAAAGAAAAAGAATTAAAATTGTCAAAGTGAAAGCCTAGATGGCTAACTATTTTATTAAAACAACTTGATGTTATGAAATGTACGATGTTATAAGGTCTGCCTGTGTTATTATTCCACGACTCTATTTTAAATTTCTGGCCATTAGTTCCTTGGATATCATTTACCCAACTAACTACTGAAACTTAATCTACAGAAAGACTGGATTTAAAAATGGTGTATTCTATATAACTAAATTGTTTTTGTATATAAACTTTTCTTTATATACGTATCAAAATTATAATAATATTAATTTACAAAATGCTTTAAATTATTTTTGTGTAACTTACAAAAATTAAATATCTTGTATATATAAATTAATACTTCAGTATTACTTATAAAAACACTAGCAATCTCCACCCTTACATTAATTGCTCAAGCAATTTATTTCCATTTTCTTATTTTACACTACTTATTATTAAATTCTTATTAAATATACTTATTAAATGGACTTTGAAAGAATATGGATGAATAGTAAAAAGGAACTTAAGAATAAATATTTAATTCTACGAATAAATAATGTATTTACCTATAGTTGAAATATTGTTGATGGAAATATTGTATGTAATTCCCAATATTAATATAAATTTAAGCTCTTAAAATTTAGATTAAAGCAATTAAGTTATAGAACTAATTGAAATCAAGCAAAGCAAGGTTAAGTTCGTAAATAAAACTATTTGAGCCTAAGCTAGTTATTCGCTTAGACGGTTGTCAGGGTCGACAGTTATCCTCCAACACACCAGACACAATAGGACTGACCACTGAGCTCTCACTGGAGCTAGGCTTGTTACTCGCTTGGAACGATTGAGGATCTCATTTCTCAGTCAGACACAATCTAGTTAATAAAACATCATTAAAATCAGTAAATTAGATTTTTCTGTTAAAAGTACGAGGCAAATAAAATATACACTCTATATGTTGAAAAAATATTCTTTTAAACTAATTGAATGCTTATAAGAACCCAAAAAGTAACCCACTAACAGCAAAGTAAACAGGGGTTTCTTAAACTATTAGGAGCGAATTCAGAAACTTCCTGCAAAGTTAGTACGTCCATGCTGTTTGAAATATGTATTTACGTAATGTGGAGTAGCCACACTAAAGCCAGTGTCCTCGTTATGATCGACTCATATCGTTAGATATGCATGGGAACGCTCTGCCTAGCTTACTTTGCTCACCGATAAAACCAAATTCAATACAAAGACAATACGATTTTCCCGGAAAGCTTCGGTTTAAGTTGCTATTTTCAGAATATTAACGGTTTAATTTACCTTTACAACGCTTTCTCACGACATATTATTGGAATGACAGCTTCTGTCCATTACTCTGTGAATGAATCAGATCAATATACAAAAAACAATTAAGTTTACAAGGGAAATAATGAGCATCAAAACCCTATGAAAATCTGAGTAACTTTTGAAACTTCCATTATACGTCAAAGCCATTACTTACCCCTATGAGCTGTCTAGAAGCAAGCGGTAAATCACAGAGTGAGGTTGACAGATGGTTACTCAAGCACCTCATAATGAGGTCACTTGGTGGTAGTACTTGCCTTCTTTACCTGTATGGATTATATCATACTTCTTATATTTTTAAAGTAGATAAAAAAGTTTCTTTGTGTACTGTATTTTATGAATTCTTCATTTAAAGAAAACAATATTAAGATACATTTAAATGAGAGAAAAATGTTTTGGAATCGATTTCACTGTTGGAATAATTGTTTAACAACATTTTGATTACAGTTCTTTAAGATGAGATTAAAAGAAAAATGGAAAAAAGGACACGATAATTTACGCAGTATTTGAAGTATGCCTGAAGTAAAATTACGTGTTTTTATTTATATAAAAACGTTTTACTTTCTAAGAGAAAGCAAGAATGGTGAAGAATAATTTCCTATTTAAAAACTTGCACTTGTTGAATAACTCACCTCCTGTACATTTTGTACTCCATTTATATTTTTTATAATCTGCCATTTTAATTTATTATGCTATAAATTCTTCATGAAGTGGCGCAATATTTTCTTTTTATACCGATTTAAAATCAATTGCTCCACTTTTAACAAAAAAAATCTACCTTAAATCGCTAGTTGATTGAGATTTTCATTCCCTTACGGTAATTTTTTTAAAGAAAGCCACAGAGATGTAAATTACAAAAACTTTGAGACGCTGTAGGATGGGACCACCCCTAGAAAAACAATAGTATTGAAGATACCAATTTATTCGAACCATTCCTTATGTTAGAATCCAAGACTTGGCTCTTCGCTTTCTAACAGAAATAGAACTTTCTTTGAAATCACTGTATCAAACTGTTTGTTTCATTAAAAGAAATTACCTCTAAATCGGTTCGGGTTTTGGCCCTCTATAAGAGAAAGGTGTATCTACAAACAGAAATTTTTTGGCAAGTGTTTTCAGTGAAAATACAATAGGAAGATAAGGACTGAGGAGAGGCCGGTATTCAAGATTATATACACAATAAAAAGTTATATGTACGGAGTATCTGTTAAATAAACCTTTAAATGGTTACGTTATATAAACCCAATCGAAATTTACCACTTGATTTGTCAGGTCGAAATACTAAGAAATGTCATGTAAAGTATCACTATATATTAAAAGTGTACCCTCTGTATCTGTTTTTTTACCTAAAAGGTTATTTATTCAATAGTAATTTAGGTTATAAATATTCAAACTTTGCCAAATGATTAATCTAGTTAAGACTTTAAAAAACTAACAGAATACTAATCAAAGTTTAAAATGGCATCATTTAAGTAATCAAACTATAATAAGGTCCAAAAATATAATACTGTATACAGCATTTATAAGAATAGTCAAATATTCTTTACTTTCAGACAAACATTTTGATATCATGTTTAACAGGCTTCAAAAGTAACAACCAACTATTAAAATGTGTATTGAGTTATCAATATAAATGTTATATTTTGAGTGTGATACTCAGTCTATTCAAATAGAAGCCTCAAGTCATCACTATTGCCATCACAAAATCTACCTGTGGATACAGCTTTTTCATTCTACTCTTAAGATCTGATCCATTTTATGATTTATTGTAACCCTCCCGTCACAAAATATAGTATAGTATGCTAATATGTAGTGAAAACTCTCCGTTTTTTTCATAAAATAAATGTAAATGAAATAAACATATAAATACAATTAATAAAACTATATAAGATATATCAAAATAATCATAAAAAAATTTCCGTTTATCGCTTATTTAATTTTACAAGGATTTTAGATATATTTCATGGTCATATTTTGGGAAATGTTATATGTGATGAAAAGGTAACTTAATTTGACATCTCCACTTTTGAATAACTTGTGTCCTCCTCTAGATCTTTTGGTTAGACCACACCAAAATCACTCACACTTCTCTATGGATTTGTATAAGTTTTATTATTTGTATTACTGTCTCGGGATTTATGACCAGACCCTATATAATTATATTCTGTTGTTTGATATGCACTCTTGAGGGAATTACTTTTAGCGAGGAAACACTGAATGTATAGATCACGTGCTAAAGTTATTGCCAACTATGAGATAACTCTAAATGTGGTTCAAAAGAAAATTCTTAAACACACTTAAAATTAATTAAATGCCTTTAAGAATATTGCTTTCATAAATAAGCTATCAAGAATGCCTTTGTCTTTTTGATCTGTGCTATAATTTAATTTAATAATACATTTCTACATAATAGCTACCGATAGATAAAACTAAATAGTTTTATTTATTGCTAACCATACACATTTCTTTAAATGTTATGGATGTTTCTTTACTTTTAAAAACTCTTTATATATCATTGATACATGCCACTCAGTTTGTTCGCTTGAAAGTTACATCTTAAGGGTTGTTTTACTTATTAGTATGAATATAGTTAATTTGGTTTTTTAAAACGCAGTACCGTAGATGTAAATACAAAATTATATACTTCATTTCTATTGTAATAGTGAGAAACAGTAATGATTGATGTGAATGTTTTATATCACCTAAGTTTTAACAAACACATGCAAAATCGTGTGTTCTCCTTCATGTAATATTCTGTATAGTAATACAGTCAATAATGAATTAGAAATAGAGATTATTATTTTGTTCAATGAATTATAGATTACCGGTACTCCCCCGAAATATCATGTATGTGAATAAAATACGATTCCTACTATAGCAACTTCATTTAGGTCAAAAATTAATATTAATTGTTAAAAACTGTTTTATACGTGAGAGAATACTTGCATGTTAAACTTGTACTTGTATGTTTTGTGTGCTTAAATATACTTGTCCTGGCTGCAAATGGTATCATCTGCTATACACAAAATATAAACAAGATTATTAAATTACTTTGCTGTGAGGACATTTGTACTTTATCAGAAGCTTTAATGCAGGATATTGAAACGTAATACTAGGTTTCAGGAAATTGGATCACGAGGACGATATCCGATGAGCCGCCACGTCTCACCGCCGGTTGTTAGGGAAACGTCCAATCTATACTGTCCTTATATAGTTCCCACTCCTAGACGTTTATTATGTGTTTTTAAACCGAGCCTATCTCAAAGTAGTTTGAAAATTTTTATTCTGGATATTCAAGTTACTATAAACTTGTTTATACAATAATTTACCCATATCCTTCATAATTCAAAGGAAGGTCTTCATTTACACTACAAATACGCAGATAAAAATCGATTACGATGGTGATTGCGATTAAATTTTAGTGGTATATTAAGATAATAAATAAATCGGAATGTAGGTATGTCAGAATTTGCTTAAACACTCATTTGGATTTATAGGACCGTTTAAATCAATAATAACCATAACGGTACCACATAACCGACTAATTAATAATTTGGTTTGAATACTGATGCAATTTAAATAATAGTTCTCAACAAAGAATTGTTACGAAAATGTCATTATGGAAAATATGAAATAAATACTTTGTGGTAAAACTGGACTGCCTAACCAACCATAGTACACCAATAAGCAAAAATATGTGGAAAGTTTCCCGTTTTAAAAAATCACTCAGAGACTCAGAACATTAAGTATGGTTTTTTGTAATGATCTAAATAATTCTACCTAACTCAACCTACCTATATTTATGACCTATTTTTGTAGGTGGTTTAAAAGGGAAAGAAAACGTAACACGTTTATACTAACATCTATTAACATTTTCTTAACAATATACAACGGTAAAATTTTGAAGAGTACAACAATGGGCAACTAAACCAAGTAACTCCATCGAATGTCTTACTTTGATATACGATAAAATATCATTTGGTGCCTCATAGTTACCCACAGGAGCAATTTAAAAACGTAAGAAACAATAATTTTTACCTTTGATTTTTACCTTTTTACCCCCGAATGTTAGGCAAAGAAGAACCATTTTACCAGGTTTTACTGTTCTAGGACCCATCTATCAGGTTATAGCACAGAAGAAACAGACTGATAAACAGTATCCCGGTTATAAATTTCGGCTGGACTGTCATTCGTAACGACTAAATAATTAAGACAAAATCGTTGCAAATCTATGTGAAATCACATGGAAAACTTGTTTACATGCACCAAGAAAAATATTAAAATATCAATTAAAAAAACCTTAATTCCTTAAAGAAACCTATCATAAATAGCCATTCTTCTTTAAATTACAGATTAACATAATTTAAATTGCAAACTTTAATCGTTCATCCTTAACCATCGTTCAGAAGGAAAGTGATTGCTCCTGTGTGATGTTACCTAAATGCGGAATCTCCAGACATTTATCAACCTACAACACACTGAAACCTCTTAATCACAACAAACAATCAAACACACACACACACACACACACACATTTGAAAATCTATAGCGTAAATTAATTTATCAATTGTTATCGTTAATATTCTATTATTTGTATTGTAATTTGCATTATTTATCTGTTATTGTATGTACTGTTACTGTTATTATATATTTATTACTGTTATCGCCAAGTTATCTTTAAGTACTTTGTTATTTTTTTATTACACTCTCTCCATTGTTAACTTGTTGTTAGATTAATACTGTTGTGTTACTGTTATATTTTCACTCTTCTCTATGTAATTTGGTTTCTGCTGGCCGTTGGAAATAAATAAATAAATGCTGGGTCCGTCAACTCCCCTCATTATAGTGCCAGTGCCTCCTCTTCAGTTAATTTTTTCTGTTCCTTTCGTTGTTATTTATTGTATATTTAATATTTTTATAGTCTTTCTGTTAGTTATATCAATTGAAATAGTAGCCCTATTCACTGCTCACCTAATCTCTATTCTTGTTATTCTTACTTGATATTTCCTATTGTTTTTAGTATATATACTATAGTTTATTTCTTAATTATCATAAAAACTGCAACTTCAATCTGGAGCACTGTTGACTTAATCCCAATCTAGTTTTTATACTATTATCTTAGATCCTTTACTTCTGTTAGCCCTTTTTATATCTTTTATTTACTGTTCTTTCCTTCATATTATTTAATTATTTGTTGTTATTTCTTATTTTGATAGCTCTCGTTAGGCTCTATGTTCTATGTTCTATAGCTATAAAGTATTTACTAGCCTTTACACTTTCCAGTCACGAACAGTAGTTGCCTAGATTGCTTGCTAGTCCATGCCTCCTTATTGTATGTTACTATTTACTCTCTATCCTGTTAGCTCCTAACAAAACTTTAGTACATCTTGTCCATAATTATTTTTGGTGTTTTTGTATGGAATTGGCATTTGCCGTTGAAATAAAGAAATAAAAAGTTAAATTAAATTTAAAATTAAATTAAGCACTCCTAAATTTCACGGAAAGTAATTATGAATATTATAAAAATGGATTATTAAGTATGAAACTCGAATATTATTTAGTTATCTATTCGCTCTCAGGAAGCAGTAAGGCGGCCAAAATCTCATAACTCACTGCATATTCTCTTTGAGTCTCATTACTACTCAGACGAATTTTCTACTTCGTTTAGCAGTTATATTGTTAATATTATTTGTGTAGATATAATCACAAAAGAAACATTATACATGCACATTCGGAAAAAATGAGTTACATATATTTCATTTTTTTCATTTCAATATCGTACCCTTAAATCGATAAATATTTGAAACAGCAGAAATTGTTACTAATAAAACATTTCACCTATAAAATAATCTCTTTACTTACCGTGTCAAAACTTTTTTAATAAATGTTATATTAATGAAACTATTAAAAATGAATTGCTGCACATTTTTAAATTTATGTTTACACATCTAACATATTAGACATGGTTTTCCAACTCGTGTGACAGCATATGTACGTATATTTTTTTAGTCATTTCATGAAATTATATATTACATGTTATCTAGAACTATATCATGCGGGCAAGGTCAAGTCAGTTGTAAATTTGAAATTAGACCCTCCCCTTTGCTAGCGTTTTCATTGGACATTATATAAATCATTCTACCCAAATAAAAATATAATTTTATATAATATATTAATTTGTTTTGTTTATTAAACAAGTGTTGCAGTCATTCTAGGCTTGTATCACTTTTGAGTCTAGGCAAGTTTTTAAGATTCAACACGGTGACGTTCTTAAATTTTTTTTCTTCAATGTGTCGAGATAAAATGTTTAGGCGTAAGATAAGGATTGTTTGTTGTACAAAACAATTAAAAAACTCTTACTAAGAAATTTTCGAAAATATTAATATACCTTATTCTTCTATACATTTTCAAGTCCCAAAATATACGATTTCAGTTCAAATAACAATGAATCACATTTTTTTTATTTTTTTGCATACTCTCTGCAGGTGATATCAAAATACCCTGTAGGCTTAACTCATTCCAGTAACCTACTTTGTTTGTTTGTACTACAGATCCCAGTCTGACGCTCGTAATTATGATAACTCATCTCTGGCCGCCGCCATCTTGTCTTAGGCGCGCGATTTTTCATGACTTCACGTGCTCTTAACTATCGATCTTATGAAGCCTAAGGTCAATACACAAGTCATAGTTGTATATGTAGTGCCACCAAAAACACTTTAAATAACAGCCAATCAGTTGCAAAGCTAATTTAAAAATTGTTAATTGTTATTGTTAACCTATTGTTACTAATTTATAGTTGATTAGGTTAGTTATTTTTTATTCTATTAAAGTTTTATTTAAATGTTATTTTTTCTGCTTTGCAGTGTTACAATATTGTTATGCTAATCAAAAATTGTGAAATTGTAATCCACGGGTTATTTTGTCTTTCTCATATTACGTATTAAACAGTGGGTTATAAGTTACATACATAATTTGTCATCTTGACTGTATTACATTGTCATAAGATACTGAAAAATGGTGGTGGAACCATTGAAATAAATAAATAATTGCAGAGTAGCACATGTTTGTCGAAACGTATGTGGCTACAGTCAAAATATATTAACAATTTTAGTTTTGACACACAATAAAAGGCCTCAGTGATCAATTCAGCTAAGCTCTAGGAGTTATTGTTACCAGTATGCTGCAATCTTCAGATATATATATATTTTTTTTTTATTTATATATGTGTGTGTGTGTGTGTATTCAATAATTTATTCTGTTTACACAGGATTAAATTATTGCTAGCTCATTTCAGATCTTGATAAATTTTAATTGGGTCCATTGGATTTCAATGGCAAAGATTACACGATACTATGATCACGATTAAGTAAGTCTGATATTTTGGATGTCAAACTAAAGTTTAGTGAAGGTTAATTAAACAATTTCCCTGCTTATAGTAAGTAGTAGTAGGTATATGTCACATAATTAGTCTATTTTCAACAATACTGCTGATAATATAAATATTTAAATTGTAATTGTGAAAGTAGCTGTATTTAATTATTGAAACATATATTTGAACGCAAAATATCTTTATACACTGCTTGTTTTTTATATTACATGCATAACATGAGAAATATGTTTTTAGTGAAAACGTAATTAACTATTTATCATAGTGTAATGTGAAGCATAATCGTCCAAATACAGGAAGAATAGCTCTTTTAATGTTTGCGAATTTTAAATAAGATGTTCAATGCATTAACCATTTCATTATGTTTAATTCTATTAAGTGTGTCCGCCTGCTGGTAACAAAACTAGAGGCGTCACTCTAGATAGCATCTTTCTGGTAATATGTGAAATTCCAGGTCTGTTTTCGGCAATCAGTGCTGCTCCTTCAGTGTCCATATCTACGTCAGGTAATAATAATAGTTAAAATTATACGAGTATATGAGTATTTGTTACTCGTATAATTTTAATTATTATTATTACCTGACGTAGATTTTCCTTTTGTCTGTGTCTGACGGTTGATTATTTTAATGTAAAGTGTTTTATGTTGTAGACATTTCTCTGTATATCTGGCTTCATCTAATTATATCTGCTTATTTTTTGTTTTCACATCTTTCAAATCCGTTTAAAAATCTACGAATCTTTTGCAAGGGAATAAGATTATATATGGAAGCATTTGTTAATTAGAAGAATTGGGATGAGGCCGTATTCAAAATCAGTGGTAACTGTAATTTCTCACATTTTTTATGTTATTTATTACAAACGTACAGACTTATCAATACATGATCTTGCTTATTAATTCGTTTGATAATCAAGTGTTTTACTCAGTGAGAAATAGAAAAGAAATGAAAAAGTTTTTTTTTAGAATTGTAGAGAAGAGAATAATCAAATAGTCTTTATCTATGGTGGAATTAAAGTTAATTTGTATGGTTGGATCGAATGGATTCCCAAGAACATATCAAATTGGAATTTAAATTAACTGAATTATAACTTTGCCTATTAATCAGGGAGATATTTATAGAACACATTAAGCTACTGATGAAGTGCGAGTACCTAATGGTCTTGCAGGAAGTTTACACATTACCTCAACTTTTTTCGTCTCTCCTCTCTCAGTCTTGTTCTATAAGCTAATCCTAGAGAAAGCCCTTTTTAATACCGCATGTCTTATATTGCAGAGTACAGAAAAGTATTAGTATTAGTTACTTGTGTAGCATTGAATGTTCAATACAATACTGGTTAGTATTACAAATTAACCTTAAATACTTCTCAGATTGAAACTTTGATTACAATCTCTGAAAATATTTTTATAATTTCACTCTTCATTTTACTAAACAATATTATAATTTTTCAGTTTTATTTTACTTGTTATTTCGATGATATTTTAAAAAGCGCTATAATTGTGATTCAATTTAAAATAATATAGGTCTTCTTGTACGTTAGTAATCATACCAGTCACTTTCGTAAAAGCAGTTCCTAAAATAAACCAGGATAACAACTTAGCTACATTTAAACATTGCCTTCCAAGAAAATACCACTATAATTATCTGAGTTAAAGTTTTTCCAAGATAATAATCTCAAACCATATACCATAACACATTTATTAGTATTAGCTGAGTATTATTTATTATGGCAGCAAGGACTGTCAGTCTTATATGCTTAGTTATAACTGTGTTTACATTTCTCACGCCAGGCACAGATTTGCTCACACATTTTTTGGACACTCAGTTTTTGGAAACGTAGTGGTTGACTGCTTTTTGAAGTCTTCCGTTTTGGTAATAATACTCTGGTCATGTCCTGTTTTATTACAAAAATATCACCTCATCTCCAATTTTTTTCAGATTGTTGAGTTTATGTTGACAACTGATTTTGGGGTGATGGTTACCTGAGACTGGAGGATGTTTACATTTCTTGTATGCTAGAAAACTAGATCTCTGCGGCTAGCGTTCAGCTTGGAATCTATTCTCCCCATAACTTACAGTCTATTCATAAATAAACGAAGGGTGCAGAGGAAAAACGCCGAAAGTCCAAAAATTAAAAATTGATTTTATTGCGTAAATTGGTTGCTAAGGCGGTGAAGTATCACCATTTGGAGCGTTACAGCACAAGAACGACCAAGTTCCGAGATATCAAGCGAAAACTAAACCGTACTCAGAGGAAAATGACTAAGCTCCAGAGTACATAAACCGAGTATAAACGACTAGAGTCCAGCCACTGCCTGTTTTGCGCAGGCGCCGCACGCCGTCTTGTCAGCTGCACATTGCTGTCTGTTGGCCTACTGCTGCCTGTTGTTCTGCTGTTTTGTTCCCCCTGTGCAGTGTTTCAATGAGATATATAGTTAATTTGTAGTGTCTTATAGTGTTATAGGGTGTTTTATGAACATAAGGGTAGCTATAAGATAAAAGGCCGGAGCGGCAAATCACGAATTTGACGTTATCAACGTATTCTGTTCACCCTCCTGAACAAAAAATATATATAGTACTAGGGGGTGCAAATGACAAATAACATGATTTTAGGGGGTATAATCATAAGTGGTTAAGTTTCTAATGTTTTAATGTTTCAGTTTGTGTGCTGTGTCTGGATAATCTGTTTACTTGAATATTATCTGCGGCCGGGACTGATAGCAGCCTGATAACGTATCTGTTATCTGAGTTCTCCGGGGTAGAGTCAGTGCTTCACAAGATATCGTGTTCAGTAGGTGAATCAACCATCCACTAGTTCGACCAACCCTAGTGAATTGTGTGTGTCGGAGTGTTTAGTAGGGCACGTAAAGAGTTTACGTTTTAACCGAAACGAAATTATTTCCTTTTTAATTGGACATGGAATTTTTAATAATGAGTGAATTTGTTCGTCGTGCAGTCGCGTGTTGTTTTTAAACCTGGAGACTTTGTTGTTTCGTTGCGATAGGAAAATTAGAAAAATTAGTAAGAAAAGAAGTTTTAAAGGTTGCAATTTTTTTTAATCCACTTTTTTGTTGCTGCTGCTCAGCTATATCCGCCAACACACTAATGGTAAGTGTTCTCTGTATCCAGAGTATATATATTTAAGTATAAGTATTCATCTATATATTTATATTTGTGTTTTTCACGATTTATTAAGTTTTTTAACTTTACATAATTGCCTTTGCATTACATTTCAATTTATATTTCTGATCAGCCCCTCTAGAATTTTATATTTTACTGATAGGTACTATCTCGAGGGATGTTTTTCTTTAATTGACATCCAACTGATGGCCGGAGGCACTCGTCTCATTTCGATAACATGTAATTAGTTTGTTGCTCGAAATTAAGAAAAACATTGTTCATTTCGATCAAAATTCTGCTCATTTCAGTATTATTTTTCATTTACGTTAGCAAAGATGGCGGCGCAACCGATGACGTCATCACGAGGTTGAATCATGGTCACAAAAGATCACGTGACGCTAGACGTGGATGTAGGACATGGAAATATTACTCAGAGTGTGAATAGTTGTTGAATTTTTTATGTTCTAGAACTTCGTTATTTCTCATTTCCACCCCATCAAACCTTATACTTTTTTTGTTCTATAGGACGATTCCAATAAGTTAATAACGCAAAACTCGTATTTTGCCGCTCCGGCCGTTTATATGATAATTACCCAAATAAGTAGTGGTGAGGAAGACAATAGGGTCAGTGCTGAACGTATAACAGTTATAGATAATTATGTGGAAATATGGGAAGTTAAAATTTTATAATTTTGTGTAAATGTTATAATAATAACTTACTGTTGGATCTTTATTAAAATACACAGCTTTTATGATAATTTGTAATGCAAAGATACAGAAACCTAAATATGTTACTTGTACTAGTATATCCTGTTAATTAATCTGTTATGAATGCAAAAGAAAACTACTATAAAATGTAGAGTTTGGATTCAGCTTCAATATTATCATTTGGACTCTAGTTAACTCTATTATATTTAAACCTCAGTATGCACCTTAAAATTGAGGATAATATTACCCATTTTATCATTATTATCAATAATATTATAAAAATATGTACTAATCTTTAATTATAAAAACATTGCTTTTTCATTATTTGAAATATTTAAACTGAACAAGATTACTGACCTGACCAACATTTGGGCAGCATTACATTAGAACACTCACCGTAATAGTAAATGGAGTATAGAGTGCAGTATAAAGATAAAGCCACTGGTGTATACCTTGAAAAAAAAAAACATGTACAGCCTACTCTGTATTTCAAGTTAACTCTTCAACAGCAGTTAATGTGTAAAATTTAGATCTAGCATTATTAATTTTATCTTGCACATTAGCTAATTTTATTTTTATACTGATCTACTTTGATTGACTTATTAAATTAAAATACACTAATATAATCTGTGATAAAATTCATCATATACATCTATGGCAATTATTCTGATGAAACCATTTTACATTTTATAGTTTGTGGATGCCAAGTAAACATGTTAAAATTAATCTTTAATTTGAAGCTTTAAAATCATTTAACAAGTTTTCAATAAAAATGTTTATGAAATATAGTGTCATGCCTAACAACCCAATCCGGCTCGATTAAACTACAACATATATTACAAATGCGGTATACAAAATATTTTTTGATGCAAACCATCTTATATTCCCAACATATTTGTTTGGAAAAGAATTTATTTCCTCAAATTTAAGCAAAAAAAGTCATGATGATAAAACCAAATCAAAGTTCTATTCCAAGTTCATATAAATTATATTTTATATTTAGAGCACATGTAACGATACGAAATGTCTAGAATATCTATTATTGTTCTCTATAAGTATACTTTTTGATATGTTCCTTTAGATATCCATTATTTTACTGTGCAAGAAGTTTGTTTTACATATATAAAAACTATTAACTAGAATATTTTACTATTATAAAACACAATATAATTATATCTCACCTAACAATTAATTATACCGCGTTACTATGAAAACACAAATTTCTAAACCGTAATACTTTAAAAAAATTTCATACAGCGTCCACATGATTCATTGTCCTTAAGTCGGTACGGACGGAGTTAACAGTGTTCGCTCTTCTTTGGATCTGTGACCTTGACACCACGGCTGAGCCTCTGTTGTTTTGACAGCAACATCTTTTAAATGGGTAAGTCAAAATATTACATTGTTCACTGAAATTATATTACTTAGATGTTGTCTGAATATTTATATTTAACAATAGTCTGAAGTTTAGACTGTAGCAACTCATGAATTCGCCGTATTACCTGCAGGAGACCAGATAAGTACTATAACTCAATTATTGTATTTTATATTTATGTACATGTAGTGAATGTATTGGACTATGGTCACTATGATACGTAAGGGCCCTTCTATTATTAATGCTACCGCTATGACAGAGGGTAATACTTTACTTGCTGTATTTGAAATTTGTATTACTGTATATCAAGAACTATTTGATTTTTCAATCTTTGGAAGCAGGAAGTTCTAAAAGTCACACTAAACCGATTCGGATTCAAGTTCAAAGTAACAAAATTATAAAGTTCTTTTCAATTATTTAGTTCTCGTGAAATCCATAGGTCTCATTCCTGCTTCCAACGGACAAAGAAGCCCGCATCATATAGACAATTGAACCAAAGAAAACTTCTGACATTAATGGAATGTCAGTGTGGTTACTCGAATTTTTCTGCAGTCAATGATTCACACCACTCAATTGATTAATTAATTTCTAATTAGAAATAGTATTTTCTGGCTCTATTCTCGAAATATAGAAAGTGGTTGATGAGGGCGAATAGGGTTAACTGGAAACTACCGTCTTATTTTAATTCTATTTGTTTTTTTCAGCAAAATTGTTAAAAGTGTATATAAAAATGCCAGTGGACTGTTTTTAAAAAACCCTTACGTTCTTTAAACCAAATCAGTGTTGATTTAAGAATAATCCAATTGATAAGCTAAATAACCATGTAGAATTTCTTTATATAGTTTGTAATGATGTAAACCTATTTTAATTATATTTCTTGAGCTTTCCAAAGCACTTGACTGTGTGGAGCAATACAAATTATTGCACAAGTTTAAAAAATGAACCTTTCAGTTTCAAATCATGTTGTTTGTTTTTACCTCAAGGATGAAGCATGTTTACTAGATAAGACTGTCTAGATCAAAAACTGTCGTTAAAGATAAATTAAAATTACATTTAGAGACCCTCAGGAATCAATTCTTGGGCCTTTACCATTCAAGGTATACGTCAACAGACCGAATGATGATATACAAAAGGGACACTTTATTTAGTACTCTGACAACACTGTACTTTGTTTCAAAAGACTCACAATATTAAAAATCAAATATGTTGTTTTTACGAATTCTTGCTTTAAGTATTGTACTCATACTATTTTTTTAAACTAAACATTCAAAATCAAATTTTATCAATTATTCCTTCAAAACAAATTGGATGTTTTAGTAGCTGGTTTAGTTGAAAGTGTCCCCCTCTGAAAATTTATAGGGATGTAAGCCTAAATTCATGGAGGGCTGAGCAAAGACAATCGTATTGATGATGGTTTCCTAGTGTTGCAATAGACGTGTATAAACTACATAATTTCCCAAACGTTTCTTTCGAAGTAAATTTAAAATTTAATATTACGGCGTCGTGCATCCGAATTTGGTTGATTAGGGTCTAGCAATTCATGAATGCTAATGCTTTTCTAACATTTTCTAATACAGTACTAAGGAGCATATTAGGTATTTATCCCGACTATTCCGGTACGGGATTTACCTTTATGTCAGGACAAATTTTACTTCTGGGCTACCTCCCATCACCCGATTAGGCGAGGGCGAGCCGATCGCAAAATATGTTCATTTTTGTTCATTTGTTGCTGGGTTACATTTATATTATTATAGAATGTAATTCAAATTTTTCCATCAGTCTTAATAAGTTGGATGTGGCTACTAAGGCCCTACGGCTTAGAGCTAGTAGCCGGTCTCGCTCAGCATACACTATCAGTGAAGATGTTATTAAAGTTACCACTGCAATAATACCGAGAGACATTGTAACGGATATATCCTCTAATAAATACTCATTCACTCAAACTTTCATACATACATGAGCGGCTCTTAGTTTATACTCTATATTTGCAAGGTTAATCTTCAGGAATACAACGTTGCCGGGCCCTCTAAGACGCAAATGTGGAAGTATCCATTACATCAACAACAACAGGTAAACAGCTCAGACAGGTCCTATAACTACTTATAGGAAAAGCAAGGGCATTTTTATAAGGTATATGAAACTATGGTCATTTGAAGTATTATTTCATTTTACACATAAATTTATAGCAAAACCAAAAAAATGGGAGCTTTGGGAATATTTTAGTTTATGCAAATACTAGCACATTCCCACATATTCGCTCGCATTTTTCATGCCAAATTTCGTGTATTTTTATTGAATAGCTACCACGATTTCAGTAACACTTGACTATTTTAGTCCAATTTAGATAAAACTTTAAGTCCAAATTCATAGCTTTCTAGTGGAAACATTTTTCATGTTATTACATTAAAAGTGCTATCAATCACAAAGGGGATAGGGTCCTTGTTACCATAGGACCTTAGTATATACATACTACTCAGTAATGGAGCGTTTCCGGACCTACCTTTACATAACATTTTTTTCTTATTTTTAGCTCTAAAACCACGTCTTAAAATATTTTACCATATTTCTGACTCACCCTGTATATATATATATACATATATATATATATATTATATATATATATATATATATATATATATATATATATCACAGATCAGAGAAGCCTATTCATGTCAAAAAGTTAACTATGGCGGGTTTTATATCAAGCGTTGAATTTATATATTCCAATACATAGGGTGAATTTGAATACACCGTCTTTTAAGTGTTTGTTTCTCCCATCACTACTCGCCAGTCGGCCGTCGTTATACAGGTTCGCCCAGCCGCGTGGTGGGGAAGCGGTGATATTCCGTACGGGCATGTTAGTTGGATCCAACCTGTCCGGTGATCCAACATGTTAGTTGGATCCTGACTCATCGTTACTAAACATAATGATTTCGGTGCTTTTGGGGCAGATCACTATAAAACTCAAGTCGTCATATCATACGGTTACCCAAACAAAAGTTTTCTAATTTTCCAATTCCACTACTCAATATTTAATTTCGTATGTTATGAAAAAGTAACATGTTACAAACTCAAACATTAATTTTAGTAGTTTCACGCCTTTTTTCAATCTTTAGATATATAAATACATAATTTCAGATACCTATACTACATACGCACAAATATTCAATTTTATTCGAAAAATGTTTTTGGAAGAGTATTATTCGTAACAATTGTTTAAAAATTTTAAGCTATTTATTTATTTTTCTGTCTAATATCTAATGAAGAATGTACACAAGCTCCATGGGCGTCCAAAACGCTTATAGATGAGCTGTTTCAGCAGAAATATATAAAGTAACGATAGAAAAAACGTAAATTTAGTTAAACTTGGATTATTTAGACTTTTATTCCAATCCCTTGATAACCATATACAATAATTATAAAGTACGCATATTTAAAAATTTTAGATAACTTAATTGTTATTTATTATTTATGTTGACATTCCAACAATCCAAGTTCTACTATATTTGTTAATGTGAAGCAGACAATTTATTGTACATTGCCCATAGTATACGTTGTAATTACATTAATTATTAATATAATTAATTAAAGTAAGATTCCACAATGGTTTTGTTTTATTAGTCAACGATATTTTGAGAGTCGGGAAACTTTAAGTTATACTTATATATTGTCTATCTTTATTTAAATTTTTATTCCTGAGGCATAATTAATATCGCTTGTTATATTTATGGTGAGACGGGTCTGGATATGGATGTAAATCAGGTAATATGACTTAATGGAACGATTTATCTCAAATAACATTTGACCAAATTCGAATACAGAATATTCCTGTATATAATTAAGTAAATACACCAATTTATATTTCAATACCTTTTTAATATAGGTAGCAAGGTTTTAAATATTTACAACAGTGAAATGAATAATACGTATAATTTGTATAAAAATACATTTCAATTGTTTAACTAAAAGACGTAAATTCAAGAAGCCCATCTCATAATCAATTCATATGTTTATCTCATTTATATCTATCAATTTAAAAGGGTGGCATACTCTTTAGGCCGCAGCTTAACTAGGAGGCATGGAAATTGCCAGTTTTCGGTAGTGGTAACCCCCCCCCACCATCACTTATACGCCTAGGTAGCAATGTTAGCACGAACCCTTTATGTAAGATGGCAGAAAAAAATTCCAAAGTAATATAAATTCGTAATGCATAGAACAGTAGATGTTTATGGAAACTTTGCTTTTGCTTTCTAAACGTTGTATTATCAGTTAAAGATTTGATTGTATGATAGTATGGATTTCTTCTTTGCTACATTATTGATCATAAAAACTAAGATCGACAGATTTTATGATTTGTTATCATCTTTATTTAAATTATATTTTTATGAACAACAGCATAATTTATAGTTTTATCTACATGTATTAAATATATTTACCAAATATACAATCGATATGTACACTAATGTTTGTAAAATGACTAAATTACCGAAATTGGTTTTATTGTGGATAAAAAATGATCTATATTTATTTTTATGAAGTTTTCAAGTTATGTACTTAGTTGTTTATTCTACAAATGCTGAATTTTATTACATACACAACCCCAAATTCTCATATCTTCGTTATTGATATAATATCGTTTTAAAATTATAAAAATGAAATAAAACATTGCACTTTAATAATATTATCATTATGTCAATTACCACACTGTTTTAGACAACAAAGTAAAGACAGGGAAATTATAGTCATGCATGCATTTTTCATACGTCACTAGCCTTGCCCGACTGCAAAATATTTTAACGGCGTCTGATATAGGGCATAGAGTGGAAATTGTACCGTATTTTACGTTTGAGTGCAATCTCTGTGAATATTTTTCAATTTCCCGATTAAAAGTACAAATAAATATATCAAGAACTTTGCTGTTGTCATTATCTTAAGTTAAGCAATTATCGACAAAATAAAAGATGATAACTGAAGTTCAAATTGAGATGGTTTTCTTTTTGTGTGTGTAACTCATAGAAAGTAATTTATGTTCAACGATAAGGGTTCCAATGTTAAATATTTACTAAAGCAGCTTCTCTGTAAGGTATATAATGATATGAGTATACTTTATAAAAAAAATGTTTTCATGATTAACCTATCATATTGCGGCATGATTTATTCTTATACAGAGAGTTTTCATATTTACAAGCATTCAAAAATTGGTGCGAAAAAAGTAAGCGATATAGCTAAAATAAAGTTTCAATATTATCTAAACGTTTTGCTATCTTTTAATTATACACAAGCGTAGGCCGATCTGGGTTTCTTCAAAGAAATTTTAAAACGGAAACTATTCAAATAAAAATTTAACTTATAAAAATATTGAAAACGTGATATTTTTTGCAAATATAACTAGATTAAAATGTCATGTTTTGCATAAATATTAAAAAATTTTCAAATTTATTAACTTTAAACGGGGGCACTGCTCTACAAGAAACTATAATTAAATCTTTTAATCTCATAAGTTTCAAAAAATCTATCAAAAAAATTCATTAGAAACTGTACCAAATGAAAGACAATTTTGAAAGTAAGAACCTTCGAAAAAACGTTTTGCAAGATATTTAACCGACATGCAAAGGCATTGAAAATACAAGTATTTTCAATAAGACAAGTCTCATTAATCCGTCAGTCTTTTACACGTCGAGAGTCATCAAAACATTTTAATATTTAAAAAGCTCTTACTTATTATAATCTTGGATGATTCAAAAACATTTCAAAATATGATGAGATTAAACAAAACTTAAAATCTGTTATTTAAAAAGTGACTACAATTTTCAAATTTGTGAGGAAACTAATAATAATACAAAAATAATAAAAAAATCCATTACTTTAATCAATCTATGGAGTTAGAAATTTGTAGCTTGACTTCACGTGAAAAACATATCGTAAACATTACAGCTAAATAGAAATTTCATTATTAGCTAAAGATTATATATCTGTTAATTTTATAGACACGTAGGTTAAACTGGATTTCTCCAGGAAAAATTTAAAGAAGCTGAAAACTATTAAAACAGAAATTTAATAAATTAAAATAGTAAAAACGTGATATTTATTGAGAAAAGATGTGAATTTGTATACATCTAAACTGAATTAAATATTTAAATTGTTATTGTTTATACTAAATTTGGATGAGTTCCAATTACTTTATGAGGCTAAATATACTATTCATTAAAATTTTTATTTATTTTTAATTGGAACTATAGAACTATAGATTGTATCAATCTCTGATTTGCATTATTAGAAAGTTTCTATGTAAACTAATGATACAATTATTGATGTATTTTTTTATGAACTTGTGTTCGTAATAGGTCGGTACAACATTTAGCGGTGGTGTTTGCGATTTATATATGTTAAATGTGGAATTATCATCCTTTCAATATCCTTATATAACGTCAAACTTATATATAATAATTTCGGTATACCTCTCAAGTAAGAACCTAGTGCACTTGAAAGATTTTGCAAGATTTCCTATCACTCTAAAAGCAAATCCGACAATCATATCGCGTATCGCCTTTATTGATACTATTTAAATGGCAACCGAGAATCAAATAAGTTTACTTTAAATGCTCTCAAGCGGTTCTTTTTGTACAAATACTCATTTCTTGCCTATATCTACTTGGAATACATAATGTTTTTATTTATATAATCTGAAATTATAAAATACGCGTTTAAGAAGTATTTATACAATACAGTTCAATAGTATACAAAGAGAAATTACGGTTCTACATTATACTCTTGTCGAGTGAATGCATATTTTATACGACAGATAGCAGCAAACATGACGTAAACCATTATATCCTAATTATCCAACCTAATAAGGGAGGGGAGTATTACATGGTAAAAGGGTGACGACCTGTCGAAGGACTGGCCCTAGAACCATGTAATACTCTAACCTGGGTGCGCATAACAGTGTCATTGCAGCCATTGCTGTTGATTGTAATAACTGTGGAGAATGCACGACAACTGTTTTAAGCACAGGCAATCCCAATCCCTGCTAAGGTTGGTTACTTAAAATTTGTAAAGTAACGTTTTATTAGATCACATGTACATTTTCTTTGTAACATATTTTTCGAAAGTTTATTGTAATTTTCACCAATCATAACGTGTACGAGGATAACATACCAACGAGGTAAAAAATGTTCCTTTTTCTATGTAAAGTGCAACATGGTCGAACATCACATTGCTTGGCTTAGCCACTACTTTCTTTAAGAACTATATACTGTGTTGAGTGTAATTCTAATTGTGGTTAAATACTAGAACAAATAAGTCCTTATTCATGATGTGATTTCTTTATATGACATTCTGGCGTGACGAGGTGGCATGTCACTGGCCCGGCAACATTCGCTTGTTACATAAAACTTTCTATAATCTTTTAATTCTATAGACTTACTACTATAAACATTTTTTACAAAATTAGTGCAAGAACTTACCTATATATTCATTAAATGAAGTTCCCACACGTCCAAGTAAGTAACATGGACATAATGCAGGGTCACATAAAACCTCTTTGTTCCTCTAGCACCACAAAGTATATATTATTTTGAAACTCAATTTTATTGTCAGTTTAAATTACAATCCAAATTTATTTTATTTATTCCAAAACTATCAAAATCTATAAATCGGAAAAAATGAAGATTACTGACAGAGGGACTTTTTAATTTTGTCCCATTTTCCAAAATAAATATCTAAGGAATACTTGTTAAATTAATGTAAAAGATAGTGATTGGCGTGTGGTTAATATCCGACATATGATAAATCTGTTTGTAATAAAGACTTCTGAGGTGACTGCTATGTATTACAGTAGCAGCTCTTTTCTATTATCTTAAAATATATCTAATTGGTTTGTTCACCATAAAAAGAGGATAGATTCCTAATCCAAGAAACGAATTTGTTATTTTTGTAACGTTATATATGGCAAAGTGTCCGAAAATCTGATGTTGGTTTAAGAATTCCTGTTGTTACAGCAATGCATGAAAAGATGTTATGAAAGTACTGGTAGTGTGTAAACGATTGTTGACACTTATACAAATTTTATACTTTATTTAACACTGTTTTAAACCTGCATATATGTCTAGTCTTATGGATAAACTTCAATTCATAGCTTTTCATAGTTCTCTGTGTAAGCCATTCATAATCAACTAACCCGCCGTAAAACAACCTCTAATGAATAATTACAATTAAAAAATCTCGCAAGGCTAGTCTCTAGAAATAATCGACACCCATTAAAACAAATTCATGCTGACTAATAAACTAATTACAATAAAATAGGCAGAACTTGATGTCCAACATTAACTAAACTCCAAACATCTGTATGGACACCCATGGTATATTTCAGACTAAAAGATGTTGGTGAATAGCTTGCCAATGTCTAAGTGAAAACTACTTTCTGTTCTTTGCTCTGTTGATGGGAAGTTCTGAAAATTCAAAAACAAAATGAAAACTAAGCGTTAAGCCGAGAACAGTCACTGATTAGTATTTGAGTTGGTTTTAAACAGTTGAGAGATATTTGAACTAAGTGAGACTCTTTTGTATCATTTTATCACTTACGGAACAATGTTTATAATAATATTATACTAGTCATCTGACTGTCAATTGTTTAACTTATCCCATTTTATTTATGTGCTCTAAGTGTGACAATACAGGGAAGGATAAATAAATGAAATGAAATGAAAAAATGTCTTTATTAAATACAAAGTAAAACGTATTCAATTGGCGAGGTTAGGACTATTAAGTCCTCTCTTACACCTAACCATAAAACCATAAAAGATATTTTTTACAATTAGCACATCATGATCAGAGGAAGAAAGTATTATATAATGAGATTGAGTAATAACACAATTGTAACTAAAATTTATTTCTATAAATATTTTTACTCAACTATTTAAAATCCTCTTACCTTGCTCCAAACATTTACGCATTCTCTTACAGTATGGTTTAACTTTAAAATATAATGCTTGGCCCTCTCTTCTAGTATACAAAAAAGTATACTAGAAGAGAGTATACTCTTCTAGTCATATTACAAAAATGTTTCGCATTGTCAAAAACTGTGATGCAACAATGATACAAGTGTATAAGTGAGGTAAAAATCTAAGTTTACATTTACATATTAAATGAATCAACAAAAGCTCTCCCTTGTGACATACAAAATATTTATCGTCACAAAATGTCTGGCGATTGTGTTAAGATATCATTTTGTTCGTGAAAAATTGCCAAAAATACACTTATTTAGTTAAGAATTGATGGTTAGACATCCTGATTAGTGTTGAACTTCTGAACCTGATTCTATATCTCATTGTGTGTATAGCCCTGACAACATAGTGATTAAAGAAGTAAGGGTGTCCAATTACAAAA
This sequence comes from Homalodisca vitripennis, assembly GCF_021130785.1. Taxonomy (NCBI): domain Eukaryota; kingdom Metazoa; phylum Arthropoda; class Insecta; order Hemiptera; family Cicadellidae; genus Homalodisca; species Homalodisca vitripennis. Next base: position 18,710 of record NW_025781256.1, on the reverse strand, counting down.
CGTATTATTAGGAATTACAGACATTCAACGAGTAAACGTGAAACTTAGGCTACCTTGCTAACGTTTAATAAATAACACTAAGTTCTATGATTGTTTAGCACCGCAGTTGTGTGAAAATATGCATCCACTCGAGAAGAGTATAATGTAGAACCGTAATTTCTCTTTGTAACTCATTGAACTGTATGGTATAAATACTTTATGAAAGCGTTGTTTTATTTTCAGATTATATGTTTCATAAATATTAAGTAGCCGAAGTAGATTAAGGTAAGAAATGAGAATTTTTATAGAACCGGCTAAGATAAATAAAAAACTTATTTCATTCTCGGTTACCATTTTAATATTTATGATAAAGATGCTAATCGTTATGATTGTCTGGTTTGTGTCGCTGTAGTGGATAATCTTTCAAAGTCTTTCAAGTGCACTAGGTGTGTTGGGCAGGTCGTCACCCTCCTACCATGTAATACTACCCTCCCTTATTAGGTTAGTAAATTGATATATGTAGGTTAAGTCACGTGTGTCGCTATCTACCGCAGGCAATAAGCATGTACGCTAAAAAAAATAATGTACAACCGTAAATGTTTACTTAGACGTGTAGAATTTTACAGTATAAATACTTGATAACTGTCACTAAGTGTTTCAGAATACATTTTTTTAGATTATTACTGAAGTCCTAGTAGATTTAAACAAGAAAAAAATATTTATATTTGACAACTCGGTTGATAAATAAAAAGTAAATTTATTCTATTCTCTTTTGTGGTTTACATAATATAAAAAAGAGGTTACATCATTTGTTTTTTGACTTGATATCGTTTTCCGCTACCTCTATCGCCAATCTTTCAAGTGCACTATGTGCTCGCCAATCTTTTGCCAATTTGCGTCTTTAATACACGTGTCCTTAGATTTTTACACCCGCAACGTTTTTCTTTTCCTTCGTCTGTGTTCACGTTACTACACAAACTATGGTTCAGTGAATAAAACAAATAATAATCACATCTGAGGAAATACATTTAAATTTTGAATTGTAAACAATGCACAGAAATCGCGTGTATAACCAAGGTCACGAGCGATTAGTTATATTTTTAATTTATGAATCTATTTAATCAACAGTACTGTTTCAAAGGTCGTGATAATAACTGAAAAGTATTTAGTGTAGTGGATGGAGCCCATACAGTAATTACCTATAGCTAAATATACAGTAAAATAAGTAAGTTATAGTACTTCGTATGTCCTACAGGTAATAAGTCAAATTATTGAGTTGCTACAATCTAAACTCAAGGTCTAATTATTAACATCAATATTCAGACAGCATCTACAGCCATACACACAACACTACATCTAAGTAACTTACATTCAATGAAAAATGTGATGTTTTGGCTTATCCATTTGGAGAATTTTCCCGTCAAAGAGACAAAGGCTCATCCGTGGTGTCAGGGTCACAGGTCGGAAGAAGACCGAACATTAACGCTGCTAACATTGTCCGTATTAACTTGAAGTAAAACAAATCAAGATTCCACTTTACACAACAATTTTTCGAACGTATTAGATTTTAAAATTCAATTTTCATGGTAACTTGGAATAATTATTGTTAATTAAGAAAGGGACTAATCTTAAAGCTTAAGTTATAGTTTTATACATTCTACTAAATAGAGATAGTGTAGATCTTTGCACTTGGGTATTAAATGGTCAATGTGTACTTACGTAATGCTATAGATTGCAAGTAAAATAATATCAGTTTGTTATGTTTTGGTAATAAAAAATATACATGTTTTTGTTTTGGAAACTTTTTGCTCAAAATCCCTGTTAATGCGCTGTTCCTATAAATATTTTGGGGAAAAAGAAGGATTGCATTAAAACGCATTCTGAATATATGTTTTTGATTGTTTAATCCAGCTGTATAGGTTGGTTATAAATTAGATACTATGAATAAAGGTAGTTTGAACGAAAAGGCGAATTATAATATGCATTTAAAAGGTAGGGTAAATAAGAAAACATAATTGGATTTATCTACACCAGGAAAATTTTTCTTTTCAAATTCTTGTCGTCTGTAAGTTTCTTGTAAAATTATCATCACACAACGATTGCAACTTAGTTATTTATTTAAAAATTAATCTAACAAGCTTCTCATCTATTAACTTTGGTGTAGTGTATTTAAAATTTCATTTTTCATTCTTAAATAACGTCGTCTTTATCTTCGTAAAATCGAGTTGAAAATGTATAAAAAATTATTAACCGCATCATATAAATTAAGTACTACATCATGTAAATTGTGAAAATTTTTCATGAATTGTTGCACTTTTCGTCTACTTATAATAAAAATTAATTTATCTAACAAGGATAGCCATGTTTTTTATATATCTTTACAAATACTCTGACAATTTTAATGAAACGGAGAAAAATGAGATTTTTAAGTTCAATATTTAGTTGTCATTTATTAAGGGGGACAATTATATAAGGTCTATTAATTATAGACACATCTCTGTCCAAAGATATTGTTTAATTGTGTTATACAGCGTTAGTTTTTAATCTCGTGTGTAGAGACTCTTCTGAGTATTCATAATTGTTAGTTTTAATATATCTTGTACATACAACCTTAAAGGAATAAATAATGGGATTATTCCACTGCCATCGGTACTAGCTATTTTGTAAACAGCTGGAACAATATGTTTGGTTTACTTCGTTTTGGTTATTATTCATGTAAGCCCTTTTCTATGTTCTTCCATGTCATATTTTTTATAATTTTTGTTATTGTGTGTTTGTCTAATTAACAAACAATTTAAATCCAAAAATACAATTGTACATTTCTGATTTTTGTGAGTATTCTATACCAATAATAACTGGTAAGATGATTGAAGGATAACGTACTTTTCAGTAAGATAACATTAAGAGGTAATTAGTTTGTAACTTTTATAAATCTATAAAGTCTTAAAAAAACACTTACTTATATTTCTAAAAAGGTTATTTTAAACGTAGCCCAACCTCCTAATTAGATAAATGTAAAGTCCTCCCTATTGATTTTAATGAAATTTCTAACAGTTTTGATATTTTTCTTTTCAAAAAACTTTCAAGTGCTCCTGTACTTCAGATAATGTTATGTTGAATACGTTTTGAATAACAACTAAATACTAAGTAAATGAAATTATAGAATTCCTTGGAAATATAAAACCGACAGTAAAATTATATATAACTAAATTTTAAAATATAAATGATTACGGTAATCTAAATCGTTTTATTTGTATTGCAATACATTTCAGCATTCCACATATCCTTTGCTACATCATATACAACATGACGCATATTACGGATCTTTCAGAGTAGCCTAAGTTCCAACATAACAATATTTCTGGGAGACATGTTTCCTGGTCGGTATTGCTTTGGAAACCCTTTACTTCATGAATCTTGATAAACTCGTTTGTAGTCAGACATTTTGTTTGCAATGTTAATGACACCTTGAAACTTGCAACTTGTCCACGTACTAGGAGTTTTATTTTCTTTTGAGATGGGACATTCAAAATGTTAAGTATCAATTATTACTTTCATTGTTACTACTATATAATATTAGGATATATATATATCTTTATATATATATATATATATATATATATATATATATATATATATATATTTCTTGTGTGCGTGTGTATGGGGCTGAACTCCTCCTAAACGGATGGACCGATTTTAATGAAACGTTTTGTGTGTCTTCAGGTGGATCCGAGAATGGTTTAGATTCACAATTCGGTCAAATTTAAATAGTCTATTTAATTAATTTTTTAATAATAAATGTTGTTGATGTTGGAGTGTTTTGCATTGGATCCGCCAGACTGCGCTACGACACATACAAAGTTAACTGTTACTTAACAGCTGTTAATACTTTCAGCTGAAGTTCATCACAAAGGCAGAAACATCAGTTTACATTTAAAATTTAGACAATTAATTGTTATTGTAAAGTGCTTGATCAGTAGCGTAATGCATATTGCAAAGATGAAATTTCACCAATTGTTCTATGTAAACATTATAATATTACAACACAGCCATAATGTTTTTTCTATTTTAATTTCCAGGTTGTCCCGACAGTTTGTGCTGCTATCAAATTTGTGTGTTGTTTTTGTAACATCGTGTAATTATTGTGATAAGTGCTAATTGTAATAATACATGATGTTTAAGTGCATAAAAAACTATATTTATTTATTGAAGTTATTGTACACATATTGCAAATTTATTGAAGTGAGTATATTGGTCGCATATCCTCCAATAACCTAAGAAGCATACATATCGAAAGATTGTGTTTCTATGTGTCTAGAGGTATATTGTTAACAGTTTAGATAATCAAGTTTTAAACTAATTGGATTTAATTAGTTATATTATTAAATTATTTACAGTTTGGTATTATTGTAATATCGACTTGCAATTTGTAATATGAGTTGTCGTAATGTAGAGTGAAGCATTGCAAACTTGTTATAAATAAGATAATTTGTATAAAATATTTTTGGCTAGTATAGAAAGTTTCTAAAGTGAATGCAATTACTAATTGTTTTTCACATGATAAGTTAAACCAAAAATATCTAAGTGTTTGTAAATATGAAAGAATGTTTCTCTTTTATAAAATTATGAAAGCTTTGTTATACATGCGATATACTCTAGTAACTAAGCATGGCGAGAAGCAATAATATGCCTGCTACCGTGGGGAGTTAACAATGTAATGCTTAGCTCAAAATTACAATGTAACTTAGAAATTATTAAATTACTTTCTATGAGTAAAGCGCTGAATTCTCAAATCCCAATAAGAAACTAAATTCAAGACAAATAAAGTACTATATTAGTTTTTTTACTTATATTTGGTTTAAATTCTGCGCAACGTTGTATGTATACGGCAGCAAAGTTCTATAAAGCAATTATTTGTACTTTCACTTCGGTAATTTTTAGAAACTCTACATACATTTACGTAATATGATGTACTGATACAACGTTCAATGTATGCTCCGCAACAAACACTGTTGTAAGTTTGACAATAGGCAATGCTTGTGACGTAATGTTAATTGCGTGCCAAACTATGTCTGCCATTGTTTTGTTTTTTAAAACACTCTCAAGAATGTTTTCGTGATGAAATATATGGTTGAGTGCAATATTATGTAAATGTTTTGTAACTCACTAATTAATATTGGAATGATAATGAATAATTGAGCATTTTACGTTTCTTCTATAACAGAATTTAGAAGTATACAATAAACAAGTAAGTAAAAAAATCCTAATATTTAAATATTATATTTAACGTAAACGGCTTCTCTAAGGATAGAACAAGGTATATCCAGTCAAGGAAACGCACTTCAAGTTAGTAGGTTAATTTTTTTATCGATATATCCTCTTGATTGATATGCAAAGCTATTATACAGTTAATTAAAATTGCAGTTAAATACCAGTTCATGTTTCATTCGGTGTTACTGTTCAAGACTAGAAACCATTTGATCCAACCAGGTAACCTTAATATACTACAGATAAAGAGAGAGGCTCACCTTAGTATTCTTCTTTATGATTCTACAAGGCGAGATAATGTTTTAATGAGTCGGCACGTTTGATATAAAATAAATTAAAATGTGAGAAAAGTTATAATTACCAGTGATTTTTAATACGGCCCCACTTCAATTCCTATAATGAACAAAAGTTTTCTATTTATTACCTTATTCAGTTTCAAACGATTTATATTTTTTATCGTCTTTGAAGTAATGCGTCATATAACGTGTGTAGAGTCCACTGGATCTTGTGACTACGAATATTTATAGGAAAACTAAGCATATATTTTAAGTGAAAACTATTTCATACCCGCAAAACACATAAACCCCACATAAAAAAACTATCAATTGGGAAAATTCCAAAACAACAAAATAATTTGTTACATTTAAAAAAATACTGAAACATGTAATCCATAACACGTTTATTCTTTGTAAGTCCAGTCACTTAGGTAGACACATTCATTGTTCAGATCATTTAGATGATACTTTGGTAGTTACAAAACTATTTTTTGAAACAACTGATGTTTGGTTTTGATTTTGCTTTGGTCAGTTGCATCCTTTATCTTTTTTAAGTTGACATTGTTTCTGCGCATCAATTTTAAAGCAAATTACTGTAAATACGAAGAAAAAAGTAAGAATAAGTACACCAAGCCTGAAGATAGGCAGAATAAAGTCAACAACATCATAACAACGTTACATTAAAAAGAGCGAATCGTCAGACTCAGAAATTAATGTAAATAAACGTGAGGTAAAAATTATGTCAGGAAAGAAATGTATATGAGATCTATTAAAATGTTACTTTAAAAAATCTAATGACCAACCTTGGCAGGGATTTGGACTGCCTTTGCTTTAAAACAGTTGCCGTGCATTCATCACTGTTACTAGAACAAACAGCAATGGATGCAGTGACACTGATATGCGCACCCAGGTTAGAGCTTTCCATTCCAGGTTGGGGCCAGTCCTTGTGCAGGCCGTCACCCTTCTACCATGTAATACTCCCCTCCCTTATTAGGTTGGTTTTTTAACATATGTAGGTTACGTCACGTGTGCTGCAATCTACCGCAGACAATATGTACTTCCTCGACAAAAGAATAATGTATATCCGTAAATTCTCACTGAGACGTGTAGAACTTTACAGTATAATTGCTTGGTTTATACGGTTTAAAGTTTCAGATTGTATAATTTTTAATTATTATTGTAGTCCGAGTAGGTTTAAAAAAGAAAAGAGAATTTTTATGTCACAAAGCAGTTGATATTTAAAGGCAATTTATTCTATTCTCGGTTGAAATTTAAGTAATATTAATACAGTGCTTACCCTGTATAAAATGTAGTTACGTTTGACATAGAATGTTGAGCCAATTCCACCCAATCTTTTAAAGTGCACAACGTGCTGACTTAAGAGATGTATCTATATTATTATATATACTTTTGTTTTAATATTAGGCTCTGATACAATAAGAATCCCATATAAATGATAAGAATAAGATTTAAAAACGATAAGAGCAGTGCTAAACATTGAACAAAAACGGACAAGTTTAATCGATTACAAACGACTAGATATTGAAACCATCGTCAATTTCGTTTCTGTAGAAACATTCTAACAATGTAATTCATAGATTTATGTTTCTCATTAAATCTTTCCTTTTATTAAATATTCTTAATAATATCCTCTGTTAGTAATTTCCGTCCTGTTCTCACTGATACTGTGTTGGAATTTAGCGCACGACCACAGGTAGCGGAGGCTACTACCATTATCAACGTCCTGGTGACGTCAAAGGAGACAAAAACGAGGACCAACTCGTAATTAATTATTTTTTTTGTGTTCCAGAAGTGGGGAAAACGAAATTGTGTGTGCTGATATCACAGAAGATTGGGAAGCTAAACCGGTAAATGTACCAAACCCTGTCAGTACGCCATCAAAGCCTAGGGGAAAAAGGCCGGGGATCACGATTATCAGCTAGTGATCTCGCACTAATGTAATTCCACCGTTTCTTTATCACAGACAGATAACAGCAGCCTTTTCTTAGGAACCTGGAACAAATGCACATTTATCCCAAATCTCTGCTATAAAGGAGAAGTTTAAGGAAAAAATTTGAACGCTTTGCAGTAAATAACACTTGCAGTGCATTCCTCCTATGGCTTGGTGACGTTGAATATATATTTCTGACTCATACTACTCTATATGTGGATAGGTGAAGTAGCCAAAACCCATTGTTGATTAGCAAACTTCCGTTCCACTGTGATCTAATAGTGGATGACACTCTTTTGTTGACAAAACAATCTCGCTTTTGTCAAATTGCATGATATACTGTTAACGCTTGTAACTTTTGTGTATTTTGATTTAATCCAAACAAGAAAATACTACAAATAATTCTTTTAAAACATAAACATCTATTACAGCTCTTACAACACTGTCTAGTTGATGAGATAATACAGTTAGAACGCAGAGTGACCTACACGTGTTCATATAAAGCTTATAAACGACACAATCAATCTGAGTTTACTGGTTGACCTTGAAGATATCGATTGTCAAAACCATGCTACTTTTAGTAGAATTATAACGACACAGCATCGAAAATGATACAAAATATAAGAATGGAATGTTTTCTTAAACGTTTTTTGGGCATTAATACTGACTGAAATATTAGGTAATATTTTAATCACTGTCAGGCAATAAAAAGGGAGATAAAATCGTTAGTTAAAATGTCTACATATAATACAAAATATATTTACTTGTCTAGGGGTCAGTTTTAGCGCTTAAAGCGTAAAAATTTAATTTCACAAAATATCGCAAAAATTTCAAGAACCAGTTTGAGTACTTGTACTATGACAATTGGTTTCTGGAATACTGAACGTACACCACTTAAAACAATAAACAAGTGAAGAAATGCTTTTCAAAGTAAAAATCATAACGGAGAAATTTAAGAAAAGTTTCTGGCAACAAGAGTTTCTGTTAAAAGTTGGTGGTGGCGACAATTTACCAGTTAAATTCGTTTATTATTACATTTGTAACAAAGTTGTTCTTTTCCTTTGTGTGTGTCTACGATAATAAACACACCTTTGTTCACTCTAAAAAGCCACAATTAAGTAGGTCTGAGGAAATACACGTAAATGTTGACTGTGAACAATGCAAATTAATCGCGTGTATTACTTCATTGTAGAGTGCTAAGGTTTTAAATTTTTGCAAATATTTAATCTAATGTACTGCCTCAGCGGGAGTGATAATAATGGACATTTAAATGACGTAGTGGCTGATTACATACAGTAATTACATATAGCAAAATGTACAGTAAAATAAGTAGGTTATACTACTTCTGCTGTTCTACTGGTAAATAAGTCAGTCATGAGTTGCTACAATTTAAACTCAAGCATTATTTGTTTAACACTAATATCCAGACAAAATATACAGCCTTAAATACAAGAAAACATGTAGGTGAATTGTATTTAATGAAAATTGTGATGTTTTGACTTATCTATTGGAAGAATATTTCAGCCAAAACAACAGGGGTTCAGGCGTGGTGCTCTGGTCATAGGTCGGAAGAAGAGAAGACTGAAATGTTAACTCAGATTAATTTTTCCGTAGCACAACTTTAAGCAAAATTACTTACGATGCCACTGTTCTAAAACATTTTTCATAGGTCTTAGATTTTAACATTCTGTTTTCATGGTAACGAGGAATAATTGTTGTTTGTTAAGAAATAGAACAATCGCAAAGCTCAAATTAGTCATATAAATTCTCTCACGAAGAGAGAATTAATTACACAAGGACAATGAATAAATGCATAATTATTTCCTTATAGAAAAAAGTACACATATATACAAAAACAGGACATGATCTCCACATGCACGCAGCATGTGTGTGGAGATCAAGTCGTGATCAGCAGCATGAATATATACTAATTGAAAAAAATGAGTACTGTAAAAATCTTCGTATAGATAAAATAACTTAATGAAAACATGAAATTTACAATATAAATATGTATTCATTTATCGTATATACACTTGTATTATAATAAAAATAAAAAAAAACAAATACATAATAGCTACAACAAAGCAAGTGTTAGAGGTTAAGAGGACTACCAGATAACAACGGCAAAAATGGTAAGGTGATATTGAATGATTAATAATAACAAGTTTAACTTAATTTATCAAAAAAGGTTATATCTATTACAGTTTATTAGGAGGCTTGGAACCTCACAAACTTATACACTCACGCCACACATAACCAACATCACTCTCTCTCTTTCTCACTCTCTCTTCCCAATTTCTCCCCCTTATCCTGTACCTACATTTAACGCCATCAAAAGACACTCTCTCAACACACTATCCTACAAATTTACAACATCATGACACTATCATACGCCAACCATTGTAAATATTCCTGATGAACATTGGATCAACAATTAAGCTAGTGATGTCAATCATAGCTAGCATGTCACATCATCCATCTCACGATTATGTCTAATTGTTGCTTTCCTGAGGATCTAATAACACCAAAAGTACGAGTAGAATTAACAAGAAAGGTTTGTATTTAAATTTTATATATTACCTTGAAATATGAAGGAAACAGGATTTTTCCGGACATTTGCCATCGTTAAGTGAAACAAGAAAACAGTAACACTACGTTTCGAGATCTGCAATCTGATCTCTTCTTCAGGTAAAGAACTAACCTAATACATAATTACAAACTAGGTTAAAATAAACAAATCTTACTAAAGCGTTGTGGCACGCCTGAGTCAGGAATCACAACCTACATGTTGTATGTCAACTTCACTAACACTAAAGACATGCACTTAATAAAAAAACTATACAAAACACCAATAATTAAACTAAACTACGGAATACAGGTCACAATATGTCTTCACTCGTCTACTAACCATTTACGACTGACCAGAGGGGGTAGCCAATGGTAATCGTGACGGCCGGCTAAAACAAGATGGCGGAAATACAAGGGAAGGGGAACAGGAATGGGCCCTTTCGTTATTATTGGTTCATGCGAGATGAACTTCTTAAAACCATATTGTGACTCCGCATTGGTTTATTGCAAATATCCGATCCGTTTGATACTTTTGGTATTCTCTTTAGTTCATTTTTTAGAATTGGCAACCAAAGCGGCCTAATCTCGACTGATGGTTGACTGATTGGTTGGTCTGCCAATTTAATGTATGTTGCCTCAATTAATTTCCTTTTGAAGAAATGTGGTTCCCGATGTATTTATGTGGGCTTCATCCCAATTCATATGATGGTCTTCGGACCAACAATGGTGTGCAATTTTTGACTTTTCTGTGAAACCCTTTCTCGTGTTTTCTTTGTGTTCTTTTATCCTTATGTTTAGTGGTCTTTTTGTCTCGCCTATGTATTCCCTATTGCAGCTACATTTTATACTGTAAACACAGTTTTTGGAATCCTGTGTGCCATTTTTTGGTTTTGTTTTTACGAGACTTTGTCTAAGAGTGTTGTGTGTTTTAAACGCGGTTCTAATGTTGTACTTTCTACCTACTCTTCTAATTTTCTCCGATAATCCCGGCACATAAGGGATTGACATAAACGCAAATTTATCACAATTCTGTTTTTCTGACTCAGGAATGATTCTTCTGGTTCGTTTGCACTTATTAATTACTAATTGAGGGTATCCATTGCTTCTGAGATCCGATTCAATTTTCTTAAATTCTTCTTTTAGTCCATCTTTATCTGAGCACAAGCTCTTTGCTCTATCAAACAACGAGTAGGCTACTCCTTCTTTGACAGATTTTTGATGGTTGGATTGATAATTTAAATATTTTCCTGTGTGTGTTATCTTTCGAAAAACAGTTGTCTTAAGGGACATCCCTATCTCTTAATACACACACACATCCCAAAAAGGGAAGCTTGTTTTGGACTTCCACTTCCATTGTGAGGCGGATGGAAGGAGAAATACTATTAATGTGATTCAAAAAATTATTTAATTCAATGTCTCCATGAGAAAAAATAACAAAGGTATCATCCACATACCTCCACCAAATCTTCGGTTTGAACTGAGCTGAAGCCAAAGCTTTTCGCTCGAATTCCTCCATAAAGATATTGGCGAAAATAGGAGACAGTGGAGAACCCATTGCCATCCCCTCATCTTGACGGTAAATTTTACCCTCTAACTCAAAATAATTGCATTGAGTGCATAGTTCTAACAGTTCCATAATTACTGGCACGGGAAGTTTAGTTCTATCCTTTAATGTTTGGTCTTCTTTGAGACGTGATTTAATAATTCCGAGAGTTTCTGGAACTGGTACATTTGTAAATAGACTTTCGACATCAAAACTTACCAGTTTGTCAGTTTCAGTCAACTTTAGGGATTTTGACTTCTCTACGAAATCCCTGGAATTTTTGATGAAAGAGTCAGTTTTTCCTACCAATGGTGTTAAGATGTCCAAGAGGACTTTAGACAATTCCCTGCAAGGTGAATCACGAGAACTAATGATGGGCCGGAGAGGGATGGTAGGTTTGTGGATTTTGGGAAGGCCATACATATGGGGGATTTTGGAGTGGTGAGGAGTTAATTTAGATCTAAATTTATCTGAAAAAAATTCTTTATGTTTTCTTAAGGTTCCGCCTCACAATGGAAGTGGAAGTCCAAAAACAAGCTTCCCTTTTTGGATGTGTGTGTATTAAGAGATAGGGATGTCCTTAAGACAACTGTTTTTCGAAAGATAACACACACAGGAAAATATTTAAATTATCAATCCAACCATAAAAAATCTGTCAAAGAAGGAGTAGCCTACTCGTTGTTTGATAGAGCAAAGAGCTTGTGCTCAGATAAAGATGGACTAAAAGAAGAATGTAAGAAAATTGAATCGGATCTCAGAAGCAATGGATACCCTCAATTAGTAATTAATAAGTGCAAACGAACCAGAAGAATCATTCCTGAGTCAGAAAAACAGAATTGTGATAAATTTGCGTTTATGTCAATCCCTTATGTGCCGGGATTATTGGAGAAAATTAGAAGAGTAGGTAGAAAGTACAACATTAGAACCGCGTTTAAAACACACAACACTCTTAGACAAAGTCTCGTAAAAACAAAACCAAAAAATGGCACACAGGATTCCAAAAACTGTGTTTACAGTATAAAATGTAGCTGCAATAGGGAATACATAGGCGAGACAAAAAGACCACTAAACATAAGGATAAAAGAACACAAAGAAAACACGAGAAAGGGTTTCACAGAAAAGTCAAAAATTGCACACCATTGTTGGTCCGAAGACCATCATATGAATTGGGATGAAGCCCACATAATACATCGGGAACCACATTTCTTCAAAAGGAAATTAATTGAGGCAACATACATTAAATTGGCAGACCAACCAATCAGTCAACCATCAGTCGAGATTAGGCCGCTTTGGTTGCCAATTCTAAAAAATGAACTAAAGAGAATACCAAAAGTATCAAACGGATCGGATATTTGCAATAAACCAATGCGGAGTCACAATATGGTTTTAAGAAGTTCATCTCGCATGAACCAATAATAACGAAAGGGCCCATTCCTGTTCCCCTTCCCTTGTATTTCCGCCATCTTGTTTTAGCCGGCCGTCACGATTACCATTGGCTACCCCCTCTGGTCAGTCGTAAATGGTTAGTAGACGAGTGAAGACATATTGTGACCTGTATTCCGTAGTTTAGTTTAATTATTGGTGTTTTGTATAGTTTTTTTATTAAGTGCATGTCTTTAGTGTTAGTGAAGTTGACATACAACATGTAGGTTGTGATTCCTGACTCAGGCGTGCCACAACGCTTTAGTAAGATTTGTTTATTTTAACCTAGTTTGTAATTATGTATTAGGTTAGTTCTTTACCTGAAGAAGAGATCAGATTGCAGATCTCGAAACGTAGTGTTACTGTTTTCTTGTTTCACTTAACGATGGCAAATGTCCGGAAAAATCCTGTTTCCTTCACAATCCTTCCATCGTCAAAAATAACCTTCAAACAAAGGACCTTGAAATATAATATTTATTTTTTATTTGTTATACCAATTTCAAAAGTAACTAAAGGAAGATATTGGATTTTAAGATAACCACTCTAATCGAAGAATTAGGTTTTCATACATCATTCCATTTAATTCTATCTGTGTTAAGGTATAGGAGGAAGAATGATATGTATCTTAGAGATCGGACTTATTACTATTATACTTATTACTTATTATACTAGCGTCTTGTCTTATTTTTAGACAGTTGTCCCTCCATAAAACATATTTATTGATAGTTTGGAAACCTATTGAATACAGCCGTCTGATTATTTGGCCAAAATAATCTTGTACTATATAAAATATTATCGAAATACGAAACGTCAAAATTGGCGACGCTGGAACTTTATGCACTTTTCGTACCGTCAAAATTAGCGACGCTGTGGCACTCAAAGGGTTAAGTATCAGTTTAGGCCTTAAATTATTTATAATTTGAACTAAACTTAACATTTGAAGTGGAGGGTTTCCTAGTTTCACTTGTATTCTTGATTGGCCTAGTGTTTTGATGTTAATCTTGGTTGTATGTTTTTGCTTACACAGTTTATACCTAGTTACGTTTTTACTGTTACCAATTATAAAATAGTTAAGTGCAACAATATCCAATAAATAATAATACTAGATTCAAATAAAACTGCACTCACAAAACTCTTACAGCAAAACGCACAAACTGATGAGAAAAACAAGATAAAAAACAATGTCAGATTGTAGACAAAAAGAATGCCAGCTATAGACAGAAGGAATGATTACATTTCCAATAGCGTTGTCAAATAACACATCCTTCCATGATAAAAAAAATAAAAAAGACACACAAACGTGTGTTTTTGTTTGTAATTTATATTATTTCATCATTGTAAAAAGGAAGAATTAGAGAATATAGTTCAATAAAAATAACAATTAGTAAGAACTATTTAGTGTTCTGACTCCACTTCATTGCTAGGGACAGGTACAGAAAAAGGGTAAACAATAAGAAAAAGTGTTTATCTAGAAGAATTTTAATTAGGATATAACATATACTTACCTGCTTCATGCCACATCTATAATATTCCCGAGAAAGTTCTCATCAACATCGATGAAGAACGTCGATTAGACAGCAATCCAGAGCTCCATAAAGAATCAGATGGAAACAAGACGACCATAGTTTATTGGACTTCTCGCAATCCCTATCGGAGCCTAAACACCAATATTTACATTAGATATCTTAGCTTTGCAAATCTTTCATTTCTCGCGTGTATAATTCTAAACATATAAACTACTGGATTATTCTGAAAGCGTTCTTTGTACATAAATGTCACATTGTATTCATGGTAACATTCAATATTGTTGACTGTTATTCACCTGTGTCCTTATAATGTTTACTATTTTAGCCCTAACCTGAAAAATAAAATATGAATAATATCAAAGTAGGTATCACAACTTTTCAGAAACTAGTAATAAATTAAAAAATTTTATTAGCAAAAAGTCTCCGTCTAATACTGTTATACTTAATGTTTCAAATATTATATTATCTTTATAATAGTTTAAATCATAACAAATGGACCATCTCATTGGCGTCATTATGGCGAGATTTGTAATGAAGCCATTAAAGATCAAAATGGCATATCCTGTATCAAAGCTGTTAAAATAATTCCAGAAACACAATAAGGAATCATATTTTGGGATAGTTCCGGCATATAATATTCTTTTTTCTTTCTTCGTTCACATTTAAAAGTTACGCATACTTGGTAAAATGGAAAAGATTTGAGGGAAGAAGATCCACTAATGAAACTCCAGTAGACAGTACAGATGCCATAACATGGTACACGAACAATACCAGTTAGTAGTACAATAGTAATTGTGTACATGGCGAGACAAATAGAAACACCCTACTAACCAGTTCTACACTGAGTGGCATCTGAGTATCAGCTAGAGCCATAACAAATGTATGGCTCATGAGTTAAGTAGGGAAATAACGTATTTCTTTAAAAATCAAAGATACATAAGGGTTGAAATGCGATTTTTAACCCTTTAAGGAGTATTAAACGTCTTAGAACGTCAGTAGGTTCTGTTCCACAGGAGTAACAGCTTGAAACATGAAAATACTACCCAAGAGTATAAAAAAACACATTAGGTTTTTTTTAATTGATTACAAATAAAAATGTACAAAAATTGGAATGTTTAAATTTTTTTGTCATTTACAGATGATTTAAAAAATTTCTTTTGGTTAAATTCCTCAAAACAAGGGTAAATACACAATGCTACATTACAGTCTGGGCAGTGAAATGTGGTAGCCTATCCTTCCTCTTCTTTTCACGGGTGGTTGTGTTGTAGCATACATAACACCGCTTTTGAGCTTTCCTTGCTTGACCTTCAGGAGCAGTTGTTTCTAATAGAAGGCGTGTGCGGCTTTTCCGCTTGAGAAATAAGATGATTGATAATAATGTCTTATTTGCCGATTATTTAGCCTCAAAAATTACACTACCAACTATGGTTTGGTTTAAAATTAGTTTTAAATAACTATTTTATTCTAAATGGATGCAAATAAAACAAAAAAATCTATTTCGTAACAAAACAATAAATGACGTTCTGGAACGTCACTACTCCTTTTGGCTTGATTTTAATTTGACGTTCTGGAACGTTATTACTATTTTGAAACAGTTTCCCGTACTACTCAAAGGGTTTAACGCCTAGGTGAACTATATTTAGATTTTCAACTTCCCGATGTTCTAGAAAGGTGAAATGAAATTTCAACTTGTTTATTAATCTCTCAAACAGACTACTAGTGACAGATATACTTTAAACAGTAAGAAGATAACAATGTCAGATGTAGTAAATTTTTTCCGGATTAGAAATTTCAGACCATCGTTACGTTTTTTTTAAATTATTTTAATCGGGAATAAACATGCAATTTCTACGGTGCCAGAAATACATTACACCTGAATTTAAATTACAATATCCAAAATTAAATGATTTTTTACAACAGAAGCCGGATTCTTTTTCTCACGTATGTAATTATTTTTACTTTTTTATCTCTAAAAAGTATCAGTCTAAAAGGCTACCATGATACCAAAAATGCCTTAATTAAATAGACGCTTTTTTACTAACGTCTGTCTTTCTTCATATGAATTTTACACCTGATGAGGCGGCAATATGCCACTTTATCTCTCGTACTTATAGGTGTAATACTTTGTTTTCGAAACGATGTAATGTTTCGCTTTAACCTTCTTCGTCGCCGACTTCCTTTGGATCTCCTTTGGACGAACATGACTCTATATTCTATAAGTCAAGTCTTTGGACAGCGTCAGATTCCAGACGCTGCAATTAAAATGAACGAAAACTGGAGCTAAATCAAACATTTAAATTGGACTGCACGCTTGCTACCAAAGCTACGTTATGTGTAGAAAACTTGTTTACTCCACCGAAGAAAAATCTAAACTATGGAAAGGAATTCAATACTTTTTGACATTCTTAGTTGAATAAATAGAAAAATAAGTACGAAACAGTAAACCGAGTAAACAACGGAGTATTGAAAGACCTGACATAATATAACCAATATATTAATTAAGGTATTATATCTACACTTTTTATCCCAGTAATCGATACAGATGTTCTTTCTACTTTTGGGAAATTATATACCAATTATAAAAATTCTCTAAGATCTTTCAATTAGGAAACTGTCGCCCAGATGGAACAGACAGGACGGTTTGTGTCCTTTGACCTTTAGACTTGATTTGTGACCTTCCGGGAAAAGTTACGAACCATGAGTGCAAAGAGTCAAGTCTCTAGACCTTTCATCGAGAGCTCCACAGAAGGACGCACTACAGTAATCTGTAAAATCCCTGTCAAGTCTTTTATTGCGGCACATTGTAATGAAACTGCCCTATAGTTAACTAAAAACAAAACTATAAATTCAATACAATTTTACTTATCATAAGACTTTACATAGTGTATATAGCTAGTGGATTATACCTAATAAACACTATACACTTTGGTTACAATGGTAAAGAAGAGATATATGTGATTGATAGTTACAATACGAGAGATGGTTTTAAAGTTCAGTTATAAATACTTCCCTTTTCTTTGTTAGTAGAGATAGTTAATTCAATGACGACTAACCTATACTTGGGCAATAGGAACAAATAAAAACCTCACATAAAGGTACTTAAAGGGGAATATTACAGCAGCACAAGTAGTATTGATGTTTTATTGGCTCAAATTTCAATGTTAGTAGCTTAAAACACCAAACATACTCGAACCATGAGAAAACAACGAAAACACCGTCAGTCCATGGTTTATAATAAGTATAAAGTCACAAATACCAATTTATATAATCGGTGTTTCGAAGATATTTTAGAATTTTTCACTAAAAGTATTATATTTGTTTGAAGTTAGTGCTAATGTCGACTGGACGGTTCTTACTTAGTTCGGTATATGTCCAAAAATATAAGTCATAGAGATGTTTTATTTTACATTAAACTCATATATTTTGGGGGGTATTTGATATCAAGTGTATAATACCTCTCAATGCAATGCTTGAAAGATTTGGTATAAGTGTTAGCAGCCAATTCGGACCCGATAACTCGATAAAAATATAGATTAAATTAGCATCTTTATCTTTATACTTTAAATTTAAATAGCCACCAAGGATCTAAATGTTGTTGCTTATATTTCAGTTCGGCTTGTATAACAAAAGTATTTATTACCTTTTTAAATGTACACTGACCACGTTTGTAGATAATTCAGTTGTAATCAGGACGCTGTTATAGAGTATTCAGACCGTTTATTTCCATGATTTACAATAATAATAATAAATTATATTACCTTGTCGTTTAGATGCGTAATGACTACAATAAATGTTACCACACATCTGACAAGGAGTTTTCACATTATTTTCCAACGTAAAAAAACCTAACCCTAATAAGAGATAGGAGTATTACACGGTAAAAGGGCGACCTCCTGTCAAAGGAATGACCTTAATAACATGCGATGCTCTACGTGGGTGCGGATAGCGATGTTATTGTTGGGTATGGTACCTGTTATAACTGCCACAGCATCATTGTTAATCTCAGTCAAGGTTAGTCAGTTAAAAATATCGAAAAAGCGTTCTAGATACTAAGGAAAGGGGGGCATAAGTGGAACTATTATAGTAATGCTGACCTTTTACTGAACAATAAACAGTTTTGTCGGGGGGCCAGGGGAGAACTCAGAGTGTGGAGAGTCGCAAACAAAGAATATTTATTT
>NW_025781255.1:0-42423 GCF_021130785.1 Homalodisca vitripennis | reverse complement strand
AAAAAACTTCTTATGTAATGTTTTTAAATAAAACAAAAGAGCTTATACTTTCAGTTTTGGTGTAACACACTCAGGTACATTTTCTGATATTATAGTTTTGGAAAAATATTGAATAGACTTACAAAAGGAAGAGAAAATGCAACTTATCATGTCTCCTCACTACTATACTTTTACTTAGAAGATAAGCGAATTTTAAAGCGTTTACTTTGAAACTTCCTAACATTAAAAAATCATTTATACTTTACCTTATACTACATTTTAAAAGTATACAATAAAATATTCACTATGATTATCTATTATAGGAATAATATTTTTAGAAAACTGTGTATTTGTAAAGGGGAAACAAAACAACTTGTCTAACTGTAATAAATATCTCGTCTGCAAGTAACAAGTTAGAAATTACACAACAAAATGTGTCGAAAAAGGCTTTGCTGTAAAATTTAAAATATGCAATTAATTATACTCTCACTATACTGCAAACAGTTATACATGATATCAAATGGTATGAGAAACAAAGTTAAAATGGTGTAATGATAGCACACTCACCCGGCAAGTGAGAGATCCGGGTTCGACTCCCGGCGGAGCAAGTACTTTTTGCGATTCAATGTTAATTGATATTAAATAAGGCAATTGCCATTTATACAATTTAATGTATATATATATACATTAAATTTTAAATATATATATATAATATATATATATATATATATATATATTCACTTCGGTTGTATAATGCAGAATTGCTCTATTATAACAAATTTGACTTCTTAGTTTAAATTTGCTTTCATATTTCGGTTTTGCCGTTTTCAAAAAAGGTATAATAAATAATACTTGTGTATTATTTATGTACAGTATTAATACTGTGTGTATACACAAACAAATAACTTGTGTAAATTTTGTTGCTGTGTTATTTTTGTTTTATACTTTTTATTGTACCTTTTTATATATATATATAATATATATAACAAATTAGACTTCTTAGTTTTAAATTTCCTTTAATATTTATATATATATATTTAACATCGAGTTGTATTGATAATTAAAAGAATGCTACATTTTAATTACCTCTCATTCCTATCATAATTACGTTTTAGGAGTGGTTTTATAAATACAATGAACGATGGATGTTTTAAACGAAGGTTAAAATTACAAACTATGCACAGTAAAACTTCACAGTCAGTTATATAAAATATGGGCCGCGAATAATTATTAAAAAATCATGTTAACCATTTTATCATATTACTTAATATGATAAAACCACAAAAAGAGAAAGAAGATGTTTAATTTCCTTTGACGTTCAAAACATTTTAATTCGTTTTATCCATTCAGTTCACACAGACAGGAAATCTAGTTACAAATGGCTGAGAATTCATTAAAATGCAATTCATTAAAATGTATTTGTGTTTCACTATTACAAGTGCATTCTGTGACTTTGCTTTTTGTCGAGTTGGATTTTTATTTATCTATTAAAAGTACAGTCCTTAAGATTAAATCAGAGACACGCAAATTGCAATTATGAAAGAGTAAACATTTTTACTGAACAGGAGTTGTAATGTTGAAGAAAATTAAAAATTCCCGTTCATTTATTGTTTAGTAATTCCATTTATACAGTTCACGTTCTTACGTAAGTTATGTTCCAGGTTTAAAAGGTGTGGTTGTCATTAAAATTTAGGCTTAGTGACTATATGAAAAGATACAATTCATCCAATTAATATATAAGGTAGTTGTACGTCTTAGTGTTGCCTAACAGACTCGTCCAAATATATAGCTACTCCAGATGTCTGCAAGCATACAGTTAAATTAGTTCTTGTCCAACTTAGAAATGAATTGGTTTCAACTCTTTTAAGTGGTAGGCTTTCGATAGCGCTTCGCTAGTTAAATAGAATATATTTTTAAATTCAGAAAAATCCAGAAGAGTGTTAATCCCATAGACTGAGCTTTTAGCTCGTGACGGTGAAAAAATAGTGTTGGTTAGTCTATTTGTTTATCGGCCAAGGCGATATTTTGAGAGCAAACTGTGCTGTTTAAAATTTTAATTCTATGGGTCAAAAATATTGCACAAACAAATATGAGTCAATAGAGAGTTTTTCGGCTACTATTCAGTACCAGTCCTTCACACTTTATAATTATCTCTATAATTATCTCTGTACCGTTTACCTTAACATTAAGTAAATTAAAAGCAATGAAAAGAGTCATTAAATTAATTTTCAAATACATTTACTCTTTACTTGTTTGTTTTTTCTTTGCATCTCTTTCAATATGGTAATGTGGTTGGTAACCTATAAGATAAATGTAACGAAAGTAACTTTTTGATTAATATAAATGATTTCCTCTGAAGCGATGTTTATAATTCTCAATATTATTGTATAGACAACAAAAGTAAAGATTTACCACAGGGGTAATTCTTTCGCTTTTTATTATGCGTACATACAAACATAAATATATTTAACATCGAGTTGTATTGATAATAATAAGAATGCTGCATTTTAACTAGCTCTCATTTCATATCACAATTACGTTTTAGGAGTGGTTTTATAAATAAACAATGAACGTTGTTAAGTTTTAAACAAAGGTTACGATTACAATATTATGCACAGTAAAACTTCACAGTCAGTTATATAAAATATGGGCCGCGAATAATTATTTCATAAAAACATGTCATTTATAATATGATAAAACCACAAAAGAGAAAGAATGTTTAATTTCCTTTGACGTTCAAAACATTTTAATTCGTTTTATCCATTCAGTTCACACAGACAGGAAATCTAGTTACAAATGGCTGAGAATTCATTAAAATGCAATTCATTAAAATGTATTTGTGTTTCACTATACAAGTGCATTCTGTGACTTTGCTTTTTGTCGAGTTGGATTTTTTATTTATCTATTAAAAGTACAGTCCTTAAGATTAAATCAGAGACACGCAAATTGCAATTATGAAAGAGTAAACATTTTTACTGAACAGGAGTTGTAATGTTGAAGAAAATTAAAAATTTCCGTTCATTTATTATTAGTAATTCTATCTATACAGTTCACGTTCTTACGTAAGTTATGTTTCCAGGTTTAAAAGGTGTTGTTGTCATTAAAATTTAGGCTTAGTGACTATATGAAAAGATTACAATTCATCCAATTAATATATAAGGGTAGTTGTACGTCTTAGTGTTGCCTATACAGACTCGTCCAAATATATAGCTACTCCAGATGTCTGCAAGCATACAGTTAAATTAATTCTTGTCAACTTAGAAATGAATTGTTTCAACTCTTTAAGTGGTAGGCTTCGATAACGCTTCGCTAGTTAAATAGAATATGTTTTTAAATTCAGAAAAATCCAGAAGAGTGTTAACCACATAGACTGAGCTTTAGCTCGTGACGGTGAAAAAATAGTGTTGGATAGTCTATTTGTTTATCGGCCAAGGCGATATTTTGAGAGCAAACTGTGCTGTTTAAAATTTTAATTCTATGGGTCACAAAATATTGCACAAACAAATATGAGTCAATAGAGAGTTTTCGGCTACTATTCAGTACCAGTCCTTCACACTTTATAATTATCTCTATAATTATCTCTGTACCGTTTTACCTTAACATTAAGTAAATTAAAAGCAATGAAAAGAGTCATTAAATTAATTTTCAAAACATTTACTCTTTACTTGTTTGTTTTTTCTTTGCTCTTTCAATATGGTAATGTGGTTGGTAACCTATAAGATAAATGTAACGAAAGTAAACTTTTTGATTAATATAAATGATTTCCTCTGAAGCGATGTTTTATAATTCTCAATATTATTGTATAGACAACAAAAGTAAAGATTTACCACAGGGGTAATTCTTTCGCTTTTATTATGCGTACATACAAACATAAATATATTTAACATCGAGTTGTATTGATAATAATAAGAATGCTGCATTTTAACTAGCTCTCATTCATATCACAATTACGTTTTAGGAGTGGTTTTATAAATAACAATGAACGTTGTAAGTTTTAAACAAAGGTTACGATTACAATATTATGCACAGTAAAACTTCACAGTCAGTTATATAAAATATGGGCCGCGAATAATTATTTCATAAAAACATGTCATTTATAATATGATAAAACCACAAAAGAGAAAGAATGTTTAATTTCCTTTGACGTTCAAAACATTTTAATTCGTTTTATCCATTCAGTTCACACAGACCGGAAATCTAGTTACAAATGGCTGAGAATTCATTAAAATGCAATTCATTAAAATGTATTTGTGTTTCACTATACAAGTGCATTCTGTGACTTTGCTTTTTGTCGAGTTGGATTTTTATTTATCTATTAAAAGTACAGTCCTTAAGATTAAATCAGAGACACGCAAATTGCAATTATGAAAGAGTAAACATTTTTACTGAACAGGAGTTGTAATGTTGAAGAAAATTAAAAATTTCCGTTCATTTATTATTAGTAATTCTATCTATACAGTTCACGTTCTTACGTAAGTTATGTTCCAGGTTTAAAAGGTGTTGTTGTCATTAAAATTTAGGCTTAGTGACTATATGAAAAGATACAATTCATCCAATTAATATATAAGGTAGTTGTACGTCTTAGTGTTGCCTAACAGACTCGTCCCAAATATATAAGCTACTCCAGATGTCTGCAAGCATACAGTTAAATTAGTTCTTGTCAACTTAGAAATGAATTGTTTCAACTCTTTAAGTGGTAGGCTTCGATAGCGCTTCGCTAGTTAAATAGAATATATTTTTAAATTCAGAAAAATCCAGAAGAGTGTTAATCCCATAGACTGAGCTTTAGCTCGTGACGGTGAAAAAATAGTGTTGGTTAGTCTATTTGTTTATCGGCCAAGGCGATATTTTGAGAGCAAACTGTGCTGTTTAAAATTTTAATTCTATGGGTCAAAAATATTGCACAAACAAATATGAGTCAATAGAGAGTTTTTCGGCTACTATTCAGTACCAGTCCTTCACACTTTATAATTATCTCTATAATTATCTCTGTACCGTTTACCTTAACATTAAGTAAATTAAAAGCAATGAAAAGAGTCATTAAATTAATTTTCAAAACATTTACTCTTTACTTGTTTGTTTTTTTCTTTGCTCTTTCAATATGGTAATGTGGTTGGTAACCTATAAGATAAATGTAACGAAAGTAACTTTTTGATTAATATAAATGATTTCCTCTGAAGCGATGTTTATAATTCTCAATATTATTGTATAGACAACAAAAGTAAAGATTTACCACAGGGGTAATTCTTTCGCTTTTATTATGCGTACATACAAACATAAATATATTTAACATCGAGTTGTATTGATAATAATAAGAATGCTGCATTTTAACTAGCTCTCATTCATATCACAATTACGTTTTAGGAGTGGTTTTATAAATAACAATGAACGTTGTAAGTTTTAAACAAAGGTTACGATTACAATATTATGCACAGTAAAACTTCACAGTCAGTTATATAAAATATGGGCCGCGAATAATTATTTCATAAAAACATGTCATTTATAATATGATAAAACCACAAAAGAGAAAGAATGTTTAATTTCCTTTGACGTTCAAAACATTTTAATTCGTTTTATCCATTCAGTTCACACAGACAGGAAATCTAGTTACAAATGGCTGAGAATTCATTAAAATGCAATTCATTAAAATGTATTTGTGTTTCACTATACAAGTGCATTCTGTGACTTTGCTTTTTGTCGAGTTGGGATTTTTATTTATCTATTAAAAGTACAGTCCTTAAGATTAAATCAGAGACACGCAAATTGCAATTATGAAAGAGTAAACATTTTTACTGAACAGGAGTTGTAATGTTGAAGAAAATTAAAAATTTCCGTTCATTTATTATTAGTAATTCTATCTATACAGTTCACGTTCTTACGTAAGTTATGTTCCAGGTTTAAAAGGTGTTGTTGTCATTAAAATTTAGGCTTAGTGACTATATGAAAAGATACAATTCATCCAATTAATATATAAGGTAGTTGTACGTCTTAGTGTTGCCTAACAGACTCGTCCAAATATATAGCTACTCCAGATGTCTGCAAGCATACAGTTAAATTAATTCTTGTCAAACTTAGAAATGAATTGTTTCAACTCTTTAAGTGGTAGGCTTCGATAACGCTTCGCTAGTTAAATAGAATATGTTTTTAAATTCAGAAAAATCCAGAAGAGTGTTAACCACATAGACTGAGCTTTAGCTCGTGACGGTGAAAAAATAGTGTTGGATAGTCTATTTGTTTATCGGCCAAGGCGATATTTTGAGAGCAAACTGTGCTGTTTAAAATTTTAATTCTATGGGTCAAAAATATTGCACAAACAAATATGAGTCAATAGAGAGTTTTCGCCTACTATTCAGTACCAGTCCTTCACACATTATAATTATCTCTGTACCGTTTACCTTAACATTAAGTAAATTAAAAGCAATGAAAAGAGTCATTAAATTATTTTCAAAACATTTACTCTTTACTTGTTTGTTTTTTCTTTGCTCTTTCAATATGGTAATGTGGTAGGTAACCTATAAGATCAATGTAACGAAAGTAACTTTTTGATTAATATAAATGATTTCCTCTGAAGCGATGTTTATAATTCTCAATATTATTGTAGAGACAATAAAAGTAAAGATTTACCACAGGGGTTAATTCTCTCGCTTTTATTATGCGTACATACAAACATAAATAGGATTTCGTTAATTGAACTTCGGTAAGAGAGGCTTTTTTAAAACGCTACACCTATTAATGTACAAGAGATAACACTCATATACTAAGGCAGTTATTGATCAACAAGTAGACAGTCCTAGAAAACACTAAAACCTATGTCTGATATGGCCTCGTAGCATTCTGTGGTGTTGCGTTCGGTTGGGTGTAAACAAATCCAATTAAAGTACGGGACATATCACTCATGTACTAAGGCAGTTATTGATCAACAGGTAGACAGTCCTAGAAAAAACTAAACCTATGTCTGATATGGCCTCGTAGCATTCGGTGGTGTTGCGTTCGGTTGGGTGTAACATATCCAATTAAAGTACGTGACAAATAATCCTTCAACGTAGCAAAAAAATAAAATTAAGAGACATATTACTCATCTACCGAACCTGTTATTAAATAACAGGATGGCTACGCCAGAAAAAACTAAAACACTATATATGTGTGTGTGTGTGTATATATATATATATATATATACTCGTATATATATATCTTTATATATATATTTCTTGTGTGCGTGTGTATGTTAATGAACTCCTCCTAAACGGGTGGACCGATTTTAATGAAACTTTTTGTGTGTCTTCAGTTGGATCCGAGAATGGTTTAGATTCATAATTCGGTCCAATTTTAATAGTTTATTTAATTAATTTTTTAATAATAAATTGTTGTTGATGGTGGAGTGTTTTACATTGGATCCGCCAGACTGCGCCACGAACGACACGTAATACAAAGTGAACTGATGCCAGCTGTGAATATTTTCAGCTGAAGTTCATCAAAGAGGCAGAAACATTTTGTTCACATTATAATTTAGAAAGTTCATATTTTAAATTTTGTAAAGTGCTTGATCAGTAGTGTAATGCAGATTGCAAAAGATGAAGTTTCACCAATTGTTCTACGTAAATATTATAATATTACAACACAGCCATAATTTTTTTCTATTTTAATTCCAGGTTTTCCCGACATTTTTGTGCTGCTATCAAATTTGTGTGTTGTTTGGTTACATTCTGTAATTATTGTGTGAGTGCTAATTGTTATAATACGTTATAGAGATTGAAGATGTTTAAAGTGCATAAAAACTATAGTTATTTATTAAAGTTATTGAACTCATTTTGCACATTTATTAAAGTGAGTATATTTGTCGCATACCTCAAATAACCTAAGTAGCATACAAATCAAAAGGTTGTGTTTTCTATGTGTGAATATTGTTAACAGTTTAGATAATCAAGTTTTAAACTAATTGGATTTAAAATAATTTGTTGTAATTTACATTTTTTAATCTGCAGTCAGAATTGGTCACATAAGTTCAAATTAAGTAGCATACAAATCACATGTGTGAATAACTACTTATTGTTAATAGTGTAGGAATTGGTTTTAAATTAAATTATGTTGGCCAGTTCCGACATTATACTGTAATTTTAAAATTACTAATTTATAACAAGTATATTTTTTAAATTTACAACTTAATTTATCGTAATGCTATTGAATGTATAATATTTTTTGTTAATCCTTCAGGGTTGAAGTATAATAAGTGGCCTACATCACAATCGAATTATTGATATTTCTGAATAGCCTATCCAAACTACTATCCCAATTGGATTATAGTTATTTAAAGGCTGAAGTATAATAAGCAGCCACCATCAAAATCGAATTATTGATATTTCTGAATAGCCTATCCAAACTACTGAATTTCATTATAGTTATTTATTCGGTCAAATTTAATTACATTTTTAATTATAAATTGTTGATGTTGGAGTGTTTTATATATTGGATCCGACAGGACTGCGCTACGACACGTAATACAAAGTGAACTGATACTTAACAGCTGTGAATATTTCAGCTGAAGTTCACCAAAGAGGCAGAAACATTTGTTTACATTTAGATTACGTTATTATAAAGTGCTTGATCAGTAGTCTAATGCAGATTGCAAAGTTAAATTTTTCACCAATTGTTCTATGTAAACATTATAATATTACAACACAGCCATACGTTTAATCAATTATAGTCTTGAAAGCATAGAGTAAGCATAAACATATAAAAATAACAACACTTCTTATTCCAATATATTCTGTACTCACTTTGGAGGATAGAGATTATCCAGATATAAAATTGGAAGTTTTAGCTTTTAAGTGAAATTCCTTAGTAAATTATTAAGTGTTGATCTTGTAAGAATGCGCTACGATCGCAGTTTCAAATGTTTTCTATTTTAATTCCAGGTTTTCCCGACAGTTTGTGCTGCTATCAATGTATGTGTGTGTTGTTTTGTAAGGTTCATGTTTCAAAAGTAAATACGGCAAATAACATTAAAATATAATAGAATGAAGTTATAAAAAGTGTACTACGTGGCCGCGTTATAAGTTTATAAAGGCCAGCCAACAGGCAAAAAGAAGAAAATAAAAAATAAAACATCGTGTAATTATTGTGTGAGTGCTAAAATTGTAATAGTACATTAATAGAGATTATTGGTCGCATTACCTCAAATAACCTAAGTAGCATACAAATCAAAAGGTTGTGTTTCTATGTGTGAATAACTATTGTTAACATTTTAGACAATCAAGTTTTAAGCTAATGGATTTCAAACAATTTGTTGTAATTTACATTTTTAATCTGCAGTCAAAATTGGTCAGATAAGTTCAAATTAAGTAGCATACAAATCACATGTGTGAATAACTATTGTTAATAGTGTAGGAATTGGTTTTAAATTAAATTCTGTTGGCCAGTTCTGATACTATACTGTAATTTCAAATAACTATAATGAAATTAGGTAGTTTAGATAGGCTAATCAGGAATATCAATAGAGGTTATCCAGATATAAAATTGGAAGTTTTAGTAAAATACACTTTTAACTGAAATTCGTAAATATTAAGTGTGCAGTGATTGATCAGTTAATTTTTGGTTTATAAATAAATTGTTTTTTATCTTGGTATGTTTTAAATTGGATCCAGCAGAATGCGCTACGATTGCAATTTCAAATGTTTTTCTATTTTAATTCCAGGATTTCCCGACAGTTTGTGCTGCTATCAAATTTGTGTGTTGTTTTGTATCATCGTGTAACTATTGTGTGAGTGCTAATTGTAATATTAAATTAATAGAGAATCACATGTGTCAATAACTATTGTTATTAATGTAGGAAATTAGTTTTAAATTAAATAGGCTAATCAGAAATATCAATAATTCGATTGAGATGGTGGCTGCTTACTATACTTCAGCCTTTCAATAACTATAATTTGGATTGTCATTTTAGTACTTTAGATAGGCTATTCAGATATATCAATAGTTCGATTGTGATGGTGGCCATTTATTGTACTTCAGACCTATAGGGAATACTTATTTAGTATATTAGATAAATTAAATTCTGTTGGCCAGTTCTGATACTATACTGTAATTTTAAATAATTATAATGTAATTCGGTAGTTTAAATAGATTAATTACAAATATCAATAATTCGATTGTGATGGTGGCCACTTATTGTACTTTAGACCTATAGGGAATACTTCTTCAGTATTTTAGATACTGTAGTTTTATGTTGTTATACATTTTTATCTAGAAGTTACTTAATTAAAATTACATATTCAATAAGTTACTCATATTCATTGTGTACTATTATACAGAATTTTATTTTTACAGAAAAATGCCACGTCTTCGTGGAAGAGGACGAATAGGTATTCAATCATGTGATTTATATGCTACTTAATTTGAACTTATGTGAACAAACTGTTAACAATAGTTATTCACACATAGAAAACACAACCTTTTGATTTGTATGCTACTTAGGTTATGCGACCAATATACTCACTTCGTTCAATAAATTTTCAAAATTAGTTCAATAACTTCAATGAATGACTGTAGTTTTTTTATGTACTTAAAACATCTTCAATCTCTATTAATGTAATATTACAATTAGCACTCACACAATAATTACACGATGTTACAAAACAACACACATATTTGATAGCAGCAAAAACTGTCAGGAAAACCTGGAATTAAAATAGAAAACATTTGAAACTGTGATCGTAGCGCATTCTGCTGGATACAATGTAAAACTTTCCAAGATGGTCCACCCATTTAGGAGGAGTTCAGCTCCATACACACGCACACAAGAAATATAAATATAAAGATAATGAAATTCGGTAGTTTAGATAGGCTAATTAGAAATATCAATAATTTGATTGCGATGTTGGCCGCTTATTATAATTCAGGCTTTAAATAACTATAATATAATTCAGTTAATCATTTTAGTAGTTTAGATAGGCTATTCAGAAATATCTATTAATTCGATTGTGATGGTGGCCGCTTATTATACTGCAGCCTTTACATAACTAATAATTCGGATAGTAGTTATATAGGCTATTCAGAAATATCAATAATTCGATTGTGATGGAGGTCACTTATTATACTTCAGCCCTATCGGAAAATCATCTAATTTGTTTTGTGTATACTCCTGAAGGATTAACAAAAAAAATATTGTACATTCAATGGCATTACGATAAATTAAGTTGTAAAGTGAAAAAATATACCTGTTATAAAATAGTTTGTTGCAACGTTTTTACCTTCAGATTAAGTAAGTATTTAAAACATCCTCTACATTTCACATCACTCATGTTATACTCACACACATCGGTTGGTCGAAGTGTGTTTGAATGTACATGTGATGAAGTTAAATATTGTAATAACTTTGTAATAGACATTTTTATCAAAACAGCCCAGATTGTTACAGATTAATCAAAGTTTAAAATTTTCGAATTAAAGACGTGTGTACAGGACAACGTCTGTCGGGTCTGCTAGTATATATATATATATATATATATATTATATATATATATATATATATATATATATATATATATATATGTTTAGAACCTCAGCACTTGCTGGTCCAGGAGCGTAAATCGTGCGTACCTTGTTGGTCATCGCGCCTCATGCTGGTCCAGACCTTGAACGTGTTGGTCCGGACCCGCAAGTTACGAGGCTCTGTATAGAGCGTGTAACATCCTGGACCAAGAAGTGCTGCTTGCCTGTAAAGTTCATTTGATTGTACAGTAGCTCGCCTAGCGTGAGTATAACGAACTAAATACTCGAATGAGGGGAAATCCCCCACCATTCTCGGACCAAGATTTGCCGGGTTTCTGTACAGGGCATACTGTCGAACATTGAATAAAGTGTTTTTTCAAATCAAATCAAATCAGTATTTATTGCCTTTTAACAGCATACAATATTGTATAGAAGCAGTCTGTATTAGCCAATGTATTAGCCTATCTACTCATTCACACACAATTATACATACAAAACGTTCCTCATCCAGACAAACATGCAATGGCTAATCGGATCCTGTTAAAACGTGTTTCGATTTTAATTGTCTATTTACGGGCGGCTTTCCATGAACTCACATACCGTGTCAAAAGCACCTGACACCAATAGACATTGAAGACGAGATTTAAATTTTTTGGTACTGCCAATGTTTTAAGATCCTCAGAGAGCCTATTAATCAACCTAACACCAGCCTGCGATGGCAAATTATGAGACGCCACCGTTCGATGTGGTTGACTGCGATAGTTGTCCCTGCCTCTTGTCTCATACTGGTGAATGTTCCTTCCCTGAGCCAATGTGCTCTTTGATTTACAGAACACAGCCACCTCGAAGATGTAGAGGCAGGGCAAGGTCAGTAAACCAAGCTCCCTGAAGGCATCCCTGCACGACTCTCTTCTCTTTAATTTTGAAATGATTCGTACACAGTTTGTTGTTCGCACAGCTGCCCCAGAGTCTTACTCCATATGCAAGGTGCGGATAAACAAGGGCAAAATAAGCCATTCTCAGGATGTCGTGAGAACGTTTTTTTGCCAGATTCCGCAAAGCATACAAGCCTGAAGTTACTCTGGAACAAACACTTTCAACATGATTGTCCCAGGTCAGACCTCAATCTAGGTACATCCCTAGGAATTTGATGGAGTCAGATTCTTCTAAGAGTTTGTCATCTACCAGGACAGCAGGTCGTGCACTACCTTCACGCTGTCTCAGACAAAAATCAATTATGTTTGATTTTGAGCTGTTTGTTTTCAAATTGATTTCCGAAAAATTTGGATGCATGAATTCACTGTGACAAATAAGTTAATTTCAAGCTTCTGCAAAGAATTTTGCAGTAACGCAGAGAGTCGTATCGTCAGCATATTGAATCACCTTTCCATTCTGGACCGATGAGTTTAAATTGTTAACGTAAATAGTAAAAAGCACTGGCGCATGGATCGATCCATGAGGGACGCCATTTGCCATTTTCAATTTTCCTGACATGGCATTTGAGATCTGCACGCACTGGTCTCTATCCTTATGTAGGACGAGATCCACCTGTGTGGTAGACCCCGTATTCTTCATGTCGCTAACTGATGCATCAGTCTCAAAAGCCTTAGAAAGATCGAGAAATATGCTGAGCACCTTATCCCGTCTCTCAAAACCATCGACAAACAATATCCACAAGACTTGAAACCGCATCAATTGTTGATTTGTTTTTATGGAAGCCGAATTTTTCAGGACACAGTATGTCGAATCTTTCCAGAAAACTTTGTAGTTCATTAAAAAATGCCTTTTCAAAGATTTTGCTGAAAATTGGCAAGATTGCGATTGGGCGGTAATTTTTGGTTTGATGAGGATCTCCTTTCTTAAAAGTCGGGGCAATTTTTGCTGTTTACAAATCATCCAGGTAAACTCCAGATAGAAATGAGGAGTTTACCACTTTTTTGGTGGAGTCAAGATACGCTTGGAGCATTTTTTGACTAGCCACGTGGACATACCACTGTTGTTACAAGATTTCTTTTAATTTATTTTTTGCACAATACCAGCCATCTCAGCCTCATCGACAGGGGTCAAGTTCATAGACGATACCGGTTCTCTACCAAGGTTGCGGGAGAGGGTTTCAGTGAAGCACACATCACACGAACCAACTCAGGCAAAATACTTGTTAAATTTGTCAGCAATTTTTTGAGGATCATCTATAAGTTGGTTTTCAACGAGCAGTAAACATTGTTTTGATTTTTGTATTGGATGTTCTCGTTATACGGATTAATTTTCCATGCTGTTTTTGAAAAGTTCTCGGTATTCTTTAATAGTTTGTTTAATTCATAGGCTTTAGCAGCTTTTATAACTTTCTTATATATTCTTCTATAATTTTTGAAAAATCTCTGAAAATTTTCGTTGTTTGTATTAATAAAAATTGAGTGATAAAATTTGAGTTTTTCACGAGATGTGAGAATACCTTGTGTAACCCAAGTATTCTTATGTCGCTTACTGCGTACTTCAAATTTTCTGTAAGGACATGAAATATTTAAATAATAGAGAAAGCGTTCATTAAAAGCAGTGTAAACTTTATTTGGACACTGAATGTTATTTAAAAAATTCCAACTTTCTCGCTTAAGGTGATAAAAAATAACTCGTTAATATTTTGAGGGTTTAGAGCTCTTTGGACCGTATTTTCTGCAAGCGTAGTCACCGGATCAAGTCCATTAATCAATCTCCTGAGCGAAGTGATCAGAGATGGCAGGATTGAACACGACAACGTCAACTTTCGGGATGTTGGTGATAACGTTGTCGATGGTTGTACTCGTCGTGGCACATACTCGTGTAGGAGAGTTCCCTGACCAATTTAGACCAAAAGATTAAAAAATATCACGCAGCCGCCGAGTGTGGGGGTCGGGGTGGTCCAGTGCGTTTATATTTAAATCGCCAATTAAGAGAAATAGTTGATTGTTTAAAAACAAAAATTAGTTTCTGGTTTTCCAAAAAAGGATGAAATAAAACCTCGGTTGTTGTTTGGACAGTATATTTTCAACAATATTAACTTTTTCGTATGAATTTAAATTTATATTAATACCAGCAGCCTCAAAATAAAATTCTAGAGTATGAATTACTTAATTTTTTTCAAATTTCAAGGGGATTTATACAAAGATTGCCACACCAACTCCCTTAAAATTGGAACGAAGGAAAATATGTGCCAATTCATAATTTTGCATTTTTTAAAATGCTGATCGGTTGTAAAACAGTGTTCCGATATTACAATAATATCAGGTTTTCGCTCATCTCACATGAGGTCCAACTCTTCTAACTTATTGGTAGCGGATTGAGCATTTAGGTGAATAATTTTGAATTTCGAAATTTTATGAAAATTTTGAGTGGTTTCTGAAAACGTGTTCTGAATAAATAACGGGATCTGATACCCCTCTTCGTTTTACATTCGTCATAGGCTCTTCGTTTTTTTTTGACAGGAAAGCGTAATATTGTTTTCGTCAGGTTTTACAGGCGAAGTAGCTTTGATGAAGTGTCATGCTGCATGAGACGGTTCTGGGCAGGACTGGCGAGCGACTCACAGGTATCAGCAGCAGCAGGTGAGGCAGCGGGCACTAGGCAGTGTTAGAGACAACTCAGGCGCAGCAGGCGGTCCGACAGCAGCAACCAAGCCCTCCACTATCATTTCGACCAGCAGCTCTTTACCAGGCAATTGAAGATGCACGCCATCCGTGTGAACCAATTTCTTCCGATATCATTGATATCGAGGAGCTTGAGGTTTGAGTGTCTCACGCATAGCTCCTCTATGTAGTAATTGGCGAGAATGGTCCGTTGGTTCACAGGATGGCTAACGAGCAGATCGTGAAGATAAGGGATCATTGCCAAGATGACATCGGCCGAACTCAGTCGAACGGTGACTCTTTCTTCCAGGCGATTATAGATGTTGTGTGACTCACCGGCAGCGATGTCGTTAGTTCTGGCGAGCAGGATGAAGCAGCTAGAGGGAGGCGAGGGGCTGCTGGACGTTACATTCAGGAGTTTGGCCCCAGGCTTACATATGCCAGTCACTTTGGCAGCCGATGAGACGCGGCGTTGCACTATGCGGGCCAGGTAACGGGTATTACTGTCACCCTCAAACACAACATTCCTGAAGGAAAGCACCAGGAGAAGACTTTGGAGGCGGGTGTTGGCCGGATGGTTTACTATTGTTGCAGGTTATTGTACGGGGATATTTTTGTTGAGCTGCATTAGTGGTTGCGATGGTTTTGAGAATGGGTGGTTTTTCGTTTGTATTTCGAGAGGTTCAAATCTATCGCTGGTCGTAATAGGAACATATTTTTTATTTTAACAGACAATCCAATCACCCGTCGCCTGAGAGTAGCCACAGGAACACCCCTGGACCTCCCTCTCGGCCCGTAGACATTCAATCTCTGCCTCGAGTACCTGAATAGTTGTCCTCAGATTGGTGAGGAGGTCGCGAGTCTCGGGGCACTGCGAGACCTGACAGCAGGTGGTACCGGTGGCTCGCACTGCACAGTGCAGTCTCTTACAGAAGCTCCCGCTGATACTCCGGACAGCGAAGATCTCGCAACAAAAATGTAATTTGTATACCGAAGAAGCCTCGCGTCCGATTCACTGGAATGATCGACAACCCTCATCAGATCGAAATTGAGCTGCCTTATCTGCTCCTTTAATCTGCAGTTTTTTTGACGCAAGTTCGTCAGCATCAGAGGCTCCCGACGAGGCGACAGGCGTAGGTGCTTCGAGTGAGTTTGTAGTAACGAGCAGGTCAGGTTTTGTTGCAGCGACAGGGGTCGGTTTCTCTCCCGTAGACGCGTGGAACTCAGTAGTCTCGCCCGCCGGTGAACTGATCGATGTGGAGGATCTGGATGGAGTGGCGCTCAGCGCAGGGTCTGGGCCAGGCGTGGAGCAGGCAGGCGGCGAGTCAGATGCAGGCGGAGTAGGTGAAGCAGCGTCGGTCGCAGACCGAGTCCTGGACAGCGGTGACAAAAGCGAACGCATGGTGACTGGGTGTTCGCCGCTGTGTTTTTTATTGCAAACAGTCAGTGCCGTTATATTTGGATCAGTTTTAATCGATGCGCTGCAAATTTTTTCCGAGACATCGCCAAGATATGTAAAGAATACAGGGTTTCCCGGTTTTTGTTTTTTTCTATTGTAAATTGCATATTTTTGTCAATAAGAAATTAATGAATAAATAAATAGATAAAATGAAAAGTCACGATTATTAAAAAGAATCTAAGTAATAAATTTATAAGAAATAAAACTTATTAGATAAATTTTTAAATTTTATTAAAACTTATTAATAAAAACAGTTTTTCTACAGCAAAAAAGGTACTTCTGTCGGTGGGAATCGAACCAATGTGTACTGAGATGCTGTGCCGTGACCCCTACTGTTCCTGCCACGCAGATAGACAAGATGTGGTAGTTACTTATTGTTCATACGGCTCGTCGCTCTGTGGTTGTGTCAAAAATGGAGTTGCACAGTTGTATTGCAAGTCTAACCTTGCTATTTTTGTGACTAGGTTTAGGGCTAAAACTTACAGATAAATAAACTATCCAACTCACTGTAAGGCGTTATTTATCGGTAACTTAAAAGTGTTCTTCAGTAACTAATTCTAACAAAACTGTGACGTAAAACCTTGCAAAATTCCGTCTATGCCAGTGCCACGCCACGCTCGTTTGTACTTTCTTGACAGTATGTATATTTTAATTATCAGTTGGATATTAATACGTACAGATTTGAAGACCCTAATGTTTCATTTTATAGAGCCTAAAAGTTAGTTTTGCTTTCAAAAATTATTTTTCAAAGTTTGTTATTTCACTTTTCATTCTTCATGTATATAAAACGAGTTCAGGTACATTAAATCAGGTATGCTGATCGTCTGATTTTAATTTCTAACATTCACTCTATTCGCAACAATTTGAGTGCGGAATTACTAAATATATACCTGTAAACTTATTTTATTTTAGTTTCCTTATTCTATACACCTATTGTTATATTCATACATGTATTTCTTATATATGTTACAACCTTTTATCATATGTACATGTTTAAAAATTTTATTTCTGATGATAAATAGGCAGTTTATTAAACAATATAAAATACCTTGGATAATTACCGGTTTCTCAGATCAATCTAGAACAGAAATTAGATGAGCTACCGTTTGTAAAGACAACCTTTCGACACTGCGTTGAAAACCCAATTTCAAATGGTCCTGACGTTTTAACAAAAAAATTAGTTCCTCAAATATTTAGGTAATTACTGTAATAAAATCAATTACTCGAAAAATTAAAATATGTGGGAAAATATTTCAAAAGCCATGGATATAAACAAAGATAAAGAAAGGATTACAATTAATTGATCATTTCAATCAAGGGTCAACGAAAGGTTAAAACTCTTAATACAAAGATGAAGCAGATTTATTCAAGAAATATTACGCGAACGTCGGGGACCGCCTAGCCCAGTTTTTTCCTGTAACCTGGGTCGTCACGAAAGATACTGAGTACCTGGTGGACGCTTACTTCCGGGTAGAATCTATAACGGGCCCCGAACTCCAGCACGTATTCGCGGATATGAAGGGCGGCTCGGCTCCCGGCAGTGATGACATTATAGTTTAATTCCTTCAAATGTATTTGGCCTATTTAATTTTTCCCTTGCTTCATATAATAAATCAGAATATTAATAAGGACATTTTCCCAATCACTTTCAAACTTGGAAAAGTAATCCCGTTTTATAAAGGGTAAAGTAATGATCATGATTTTGGGCGGACTTCCCAAGTACGTTCATTATTAACAGTAAATATTCATTAAATTTATCTAGAGTAATGAATGTGTTTGAATGATAACATATAAAATATATCTTCTTACTGGCCGTTCTTGTATATGTTTATTCTTTACGCCTCTGAAACTACTAAGTTGTAACGTATTGACTGTTTACATTTCTTTCAGTGGCAATCCAAAATTTACCCAAAGAATTATATTGCTTGTTTTTTACGGTTTTGTAACTATTAAATTATGGTATAAGAGCACAATCATATTTTAAAATTTTTCCTATGGCCAATTTTAAAACGGCGGTTACCCATCCAAGCAGCTGCCACGCTCGGCGTTGCTTGATCCCGAACCGTTACACTGTGCCATTGGCAAGAGGAAATGTTCGCTGCCACAACTATAAAAAAAAACTAAGGTTCCTATGGGCTAATGAAACAAATCATAGGATTTAGTTACAAATACTGCTTTATCTAAACAGTGGTTTGCAAGAAGACCTACAATATTTCGTGAAAAAATATCCGTATTGCTTTATAGTACCTTGAGAATGAAATTATGTTCAGATCAAATATTTCCCCCATATCTGAACTTCCTAGTTTAAATGAGGATAAATCACTATAATGGCCATAGTAGGATATTATTAGTATTTAGGAGAACATGATAATTTAGAAAACAAATTTTCCTAAACCAAGCATTTTTCAGACATAATATATTTGTATGTTAAACTTTTTTTATTTTAACCCATAAATATATTTTAATGACAGGTGGATTTATTACCAAACAATACAAACTTGGAGATGAACTATTTCGATATATTTTAGCGTTATGCTCCTTATAAGTATAATGTGTACTTTTGTGCATTCAATAAATTAAGGGAAATCAAGTTATATGAAATTAAAGTTTAGTTTATCCGTTTTCTATACAAATATTTCAATATATTTTAATTTTAGAATGTTTTGTTCAAACGCATTTATATACTTAAAGGACGAAACAAACACGATAATAGCACTCAAGAGTCAAGTACTTAATAAAACCAATATCCGTAAAAGATTTAAGGGTATCGTAGAAGGTAACACATTCACGGTCAAAATTTGTTAAAAGGACTTTTATAATTACTTTTCTTAGAAAGAGGGCTGTAGGTTGACTTGAGCAAATTAGCAGTTCTATATCAATGAACCGCAGTTTACAGAAGTTGATAATAATGAAGCAAATGGGGATTTCCAAAATGG
This sequence comes from Homalodisca vitripennis, assembly GCF_021130785.1. Taxonomy (NCBI): domain Eukaryota; kingdom Metazoa; phylum Arthropoda; class Insecta; order Hemiptera; family Cicadellidae; genus Homalodisca; species Homalodisca vitripennis. The sequence goes on along the minus strand of NW_025781255.1, from coordinate 22,963 downwards.
TCATTCCAATGTATGTCCGCTATATTTTTCACTAGACCAGCGGATGTGTTTTGTTATGGGTGAGAGGCATTACGGTGCAGTAACCATATTAAATAAAACCAAAGTCGCAGTTATTTCCTTGTGAACGATTCCCTTACGGGGAGATTTGTGTTCATGGAAGATTTGTGAAATGGCCATATACTCATTTGATCTTTACATTCATGCAAACAATGTTTTGTATAAATAATTTACGGAGTGTTGAATGAGTAGACTGTAGAAAACAAACAACGCATGGGCGTTACAATAAATATATCTATTTAAGATATAAAAACATCCTCACTACATGCACAGCACATAGAACGCCATTACGTTTTATTTAATACTTACTTATGTTAACGAAAGTGATGTATTGCATTTCTCAGTCAACATAACTTGTTTTAGATACAATATATGTTAAGCGAAACGTACAACTTTCCTATATGACTATATGACCATTCCTATCCAATGGCGTATCCAGGAGGCTTTTGGGGTAACCCCCCTCCCCTTATTGATACAAACATTCAAAGTAGGCTTATATTTTAACTTACGTTAAACAGAATTTATACTCATTGTCAAACAACGAATCACACTCGCAGTTCAGTTTTGTTTTTTATTTGTTTCGATATTTTAACTATAACAGCTGACATATAGTAAAACACAGGACTTGTGCTTTATAATTTTTCTCGGAATGATAAGTCCGTCTGCTACCTCTAGGGGTTGACAAAATATAATAAGACACTGTCGTTTATCAAAAGGTGTTTTATAGTTGACCAACATTTAAAAATCAAATAATGAACTTCAACCCTCTGGTAGTGACTTAAAATACACCAAAAGTTACGTAATAACCCATGTAATTTATTTTATACCATCTTTTAATCAAATATTTACAAAAACCATTATTCCACAAACAACGTAAAGAAATATCATGTTAATCATAATATTATTGTTATCATAATATCTGACTTAAAGTTCGTATATTTTTATTTACTTAAGTTTTTATTTAAATAAAAGAACATATTTTATTTACATCAAATTCCACAAACAATATATAAATAATAGACTTATATTAACAAAATATTATCATAAAGTAAATGTGAAACTCTTAATGATATCAAAATGAACTCGAGAACTTTATGCAAACAGTAAAAAATCTTTCCGATCAGATAACTTTTGAGTTTTGAGGCATAAATAATCTAGGACTTAAGTAAACAATTAAATGTTTATAAATTTGTAAGTTAAATTTTTTAATTTTTTAATTTTTTTATGATTCTAGTTTTTATTTATGAAGCTTTGTTCTGGACTTTCAAACATGTGTTAGTTGTGGAAAGCAATATAACTGCAATAATAAATTAATTAATAACAGAGAATTGAGATGTTATATCACGAAAAATATTCAAGTATTTAATTTTTAGAAAACATATATCAGCCTATAGACTGAAATATACTACCGTAAGTCCCCCTGAGAGTATCATGGTCGGTAACGTCAAAACCGTAATTAAACAGAACAGAGAGAAATATTATGCTCATTTCACTCAACGGCGGTAACTGCTTTTCGAACAAATAAAGAAAGGAAAAAATTGTCGAGGCATTATGAGGATTAGGATTTGGATGAACAAAATGTATTATTGTTTTTAATAAAATAGTGTTTTATGGTAATGGATTTGAGTATTGTATTCTAGTCCAATAACGTACAGTACATTTTACGTTATTCAGAAATGTACTATGTTCTCAATATTAAAAAAAATCTTATGTTATCGAGATATCAAGGTTAAAATTTAATTTTTTTAGGATTTGAAAGGCCTTGCTAATTTTAAAATCAGTTGAGAAAACACCTTACATGTTTAAGGATAGTAAAAAAAGTCGAGTTAAGGAATAGAGAAATACATGTTGTTTGACTAGAAGAAGACAAGAAGAAAGCTGGATTTAGACAATTCGATTTTGTAGAAATAAAATTAACTAAATATACTAGTATTATAATATGACAGTAACTGTTTATTAGAATTATTAGAATATATAGTATTCAATCTGTATCTAGATTGAATACTATAAGACTGACCTGTTTATATATAAGTCTGGTCTAAAATCACAACACAGTAACTTTAAACTAATGTCACTTTTGACATAAATAGATAAGATTCTCCACAAATGTGTAAGAATTCAGTTACCGAGTTACCTAAAGCAATTTCACATTGTAGCTAACGAAAATTATTGTTTTAGAGAAGAAAAAAAGTACATCCGATGCTTTAATTGACGTTACTAAGTTAATTTCACATACATAAAAAAAACGTTATAGTGACATTCCTAGACCAAAATAAGGTTTTTGATTCCGTTAATAGAAGAAATCTCATTAGAAAACTGGAAATTACTGGAGTTAAGAACAATGACGTGGAGTTTCTGCAGGAATTATTCCCGTACATTTATCTTTTTGCAATTTCTGTAAGTCAAATGTATGTATGTATTGTGTGGGAAACAAGTAAATGAAATGAAATGTTTACTGGAATAAAGGTAATTCGAATTATATGTAGTCGAGCAGTCCATAAAGTTAGTATTATAGTTTTTACTGTAGAAATTTGTTTTAGATCGTGCGAGATAAATTCGTTCAGTTTAAATTCTTACATCTCACGTTTATATCACGAAGATTAGTAACAATTTTCCAAGTTGCACTCAAAAGCGTTCCCACCTGTCAAAATCTACTCTATGTTAGTTAAAACTTCTTTAACTGTGCATAACTATTAGTTCTATTGGGCCATTGAATTGTAAGATATAAAGTATCTTGAAGTTTTTTTGTCTTATTAATTAAAAAAATCATTAAAAAAAATTAGCTTCTTACAAAGTGATAAGTGAGCTTTGTTTAAATAGTCTTTAATAGATTCGAAGACATATTAACAATTTAACGATTTCTCTAACGATCTAACATCAATATATCGAGAACACTCTACTCCAATTTTTATTATGCATTGTTTTTCGTTAGTTTTCTTACTAAAAACTATCACCTTTACTTTTATCAGCGTATCAACGTTCTAAGAAACTGAAAAATAAAATGCTAATTTGCTACGAAACAGATTTACGAAAATGTTGTATATTCCGTGCTTGGGGAGGAAATACACTATCATCTCAGATCTATCTTATTGTCAGATCTCAGTTTGATGACTAATAGTTTGTCTAAAACTGTAAATAAAAAGAGTATCTAATATGACATTAGAGTCTGTGGCATGGTTAGAATATTGAAATTAAAATTGTCAACAAACTAAATAGATTTTTTTGTCCATTTATATTGGTATACCAGCATTAAACTTTTATGGTGGTTATTTCCCTATCGCTATAAATATTTTTTGTGTCACACTTTGTTTGTGGACCCTAAATTTAGACAATGGAGGTCAACCACTCACATACAAGGCGGCGGAAATACATACAATTACTGTTTACACACAAAATGTAACATTCATTAAATAAGGTTTTTTTTTGTTTATTTTTAAGTTACAAAATCCAAAACTGAAAGCATAAATAGCCTACCACGTCTCAGTTTTATGTTATAGTACCGCTGTCATAGTCATATACCATAATTTGTGTTTAAAAAGCTGAAAGTAGTTGGCAGCCCTGCAGAGCAGTGGTGGGGGGGGCAAGATAAACATTCCTTTGTGTCTGGTGACTCACAGCAGCACAGCAGTAGTGAGCAGGTATTTTAAGAGAGAGGTTGTGTGTTCAGTTTTCAGTTTAATTTCAACACTTCTTAAGTATTTTTTGTAATGTCTAGTTTACGTCGAGTTTGTAAAAATCCTCCAGACAAGTTTTGTTTACGTGTGTGGAAGGTACATCATTAAAATCACAAGGAAGGCCTATAACTGAAGAGGTAAGAAAGGCATACTTCCTTTATTTTGGCTGCAAGGTGGGGGACCAGGATAAAAGTTGGGCCCCACATATTTGCTGCATTAGCTGTTCGGTCAACCTTATCCAATGGGCCAAAGGGAACAGAAGGTCAATGCCCTTTGCTGTTCCAATGGTTTGGCGTGAGCCTAGCAACCATTTCAATGATTGTTATTTTTTGTTTGTCAAACCCTGAGGGATATTCAAAGAAGCAAAAATGTAAAATCCAGTACCCAGACGTGCCCTCAGCAATCATAGCCAGTTCCACATGGAGACGATTTGCCAATTCCCACCCCTCCAGTTGACTGGGAAAAATTTTTTTATTCCCAATATTAGTGAAGATGATTGCCAGCAAATGGACAGTGAAGATGTAACTGAGCAAAACAGATAACCCTAACGATCCTACCTTTGAGCCTCAGATGTCAAACGAACCACATTTTATCAAACAAAACGAATTGAATGATCTTGTTCGTGATTTAGGCCTCTCTAAAAACAGAAAGCAGAACTGTTAGGATCACGACTGCAAGAATGGAATCTTCTAGCAAAAGGCACGACAGTGTCTTGCTTTAGAAAAAGAAATGTACAGTTTTCAGCCTTCTTTAAAAACTTGAGGGTTCAATGTGTGTTTGTTTTGATGTGACTGGGCTGATGGATGAACTTGGCATTAATCATACACCGGATGAATGGCGTCTTTTTATCGATTCGTCCAAATATAGCCTAAAAAGCTGTCCTATTACACAATGGTAATAAGAAATCATCGATACCTATTGCTTATTCTGTTATAATGAAAGAAACATACGACAAACATGGCAGCCATCCTAAAGGCAATTCAATACGATGAGTACAAGTGGCAAATATGTGCAGATTTCAAAAGTTAGTTGCTATTCTTATGGGCCTTCAGGGTGGCTACACAAAAATACTGTTGCTTCATATGCTTATGGGATAGTAGAGCGTCAGATAAGCACTACCAGCAAAAAGAATGGCCAAAAAGGTCTAACTACACGCCTGGTGATAGAAATATACTCAACATACCTCTTGTAGATCCTGAAAATATAATTCTACCACCACTGCACATCAAAACTTGGATTGATAAAAAACTTTGTAAAAGGCAATGAGTAGAGAAGGTGAAGGATTTGCATACCTATCCAGTTTGTTTCCTCAGCTGAGCGAAGCTAAGATCAAAGAAGGTGTTTTTACTGGTCCAGATATCAGAAAAATGATTAAAGATCCTGAGTTCGAAACAAAACTCAATAAAAAAGAGTTGGCCGCTTGGAAATCATTTGTCCAGGTTGTGAAAAGGGTTTCTAGGAAATACCAAGGAGGGAAAAACTACAAAAAAATTAGTCCAAGATCTTTTGAAAGCGTACCAATCTATGGGTTGTCGAATGTCTTTAAAAATACACTTTCTCCACTCTCACTTGGACTTTTTTCCGGAAAATCTGGGAGCCGTAAGTGACGAACAAGGCGAGAGGTTCCACCAGGACATCAGAACAATTGAAAGCAGATATCAAGGCCGCTGGGATCCTTCCATGATGGGCGACTATTGTTGGTTCCTGAAACGGGAAGATTTCACACCCCACAAGAGAAAGAAGTAAAATAATAATAACAGCCTTTAGTGTCAACTTGAAGTGAAAATGTTCTTTATTCATTCACTTTAATGTATATAATAATACCACTTAAGTTTGGTTGGAACATTTCTGTCAACAATTTATTGAAAATCCCTATTCTCATAGTTGTTTAAACTATACTTTTCTTAAGTTTCTTAGGATGTCTTGTATCAAAAAATCCGTACGTCCTACATACTTTTTATTGTTATTTTCGTGTTTTAGCAAGGCAAATACTTAAGAAACACCTATTTTGATCAATGTTACAGAAAACAAATATTTTTTTGTAAACCTGTGTTATTTGTCTAAAAATTTGTGCAGTTGTATTTACAGTAAATATATTATTTATAATGCCTTCGTATTAATAGTATATCGGAGAAATTTTAACCAATATTGGTTAGAATGTCATTTAATTATACTTTATAATCTGTCCTGCTGTGATATTTGAAATTGCAGATTTGCCCTTAATTCAAAAATAGTTACCTTAGTGTGTCTTTCTCTCTATAAGGACTTCCTGATACGTGTGACTCTTTGCAAGTCACGTTAGTCCGGGCAGGTATTCCCCTCGGCGCTCGGAGTATCGATTTAAAATAGGAAATTGACAATGGTCAACCCAGGCGAGCCACACCGCCCGGTTCAGAAGGGCCGGTTTCGTCGTCGGCCTGTTGTAACTGACCATCAGCGCTTTGGCATTTTGGTTGATATAACCACAAACGCACTCTCATTAAAATTCAAACCATTGATATAAAAAGTACATGCACAATCAGCCACGTTGTTAGTCTACATTTCCACAAAATGAGATCAACCCGGCGATGCCTCAGTTTGAAACTACTGCTGCCACGTTTAGCTTTATAGTTTGTTTATCGTATGATGGTTGTTCCAGATCAGTATTTCAAGAACGCAAATTTAATAGAATAGGCATTCCAAACTGAAAAAAGCCTTCCTCTTTTCGTTAATATGTTAAATAGACTGTAATGCCTCTCATATGGAGGCTAATTTTAACATATCTACTGTCTTATTGAAATAAAATAGCTGGCAAACTTAACGCGGCTACTTTCTTCAAAGGTCGCTTTCATCGGGTATCAATCCATCTTTTAGAAAAAAAATATATTAAAGAGCCTTCAGTTTTGTCATTAATTTATATTTGCATCTAGGTAACTTCATTGCTTTAAAAAGTAATGCTAGTTGGCTTCCGGCCACGCATCTGAGTCAGATTTTGCCAAGTGGCCTTGCAGATTTTGCCTTGCATACCAATTGTATTTCTTAAGAGACCCTTACTAGTCGTATCCTGTACGTCCACATAGGTGACCAATCAATACAAGGATCTTATGAAACAGAATAAGGAGGAAATTCGGTACAGAGAAAAAACGATTGTATTAGTAAACGATGCAGCGGTCACAGAGGAGAATTGATTTTGCGCTATTATTACTTCAAAGTTTTAGGTCCGGCAACGAATGCGCTAACACTACAACTAGGTCGGGCCACCGTACTCTGCTGCATTGATATCACATTGAAACGTTATGAAAAATAAATTCCCTTTAAACTATAACCAAAAAACCAATTTTCATATCAAATCCATGGTGTTTATATAATTTGCGGCGGTAGTCAGAATTTTAATGACGGTAAGTTTATGGCCGACCAAACTGATATAGCAAAGTGCAACTGATGGTCATTCTTTACTGAACAGACGATAGCAAAGCCGCATCTTCCGATCATTTATTTATACAACTACTAGATAGATAACTGAGCAATTTAAAATTTGTCTTGCCGACTGGGATCTTTGGATCTACCAGACGACAATAAGGCGGCAGCTGCAGTAATTACGTATGTTGTGATCGCCTCGTTTTTTTTGTACTTGCTCAGTCAGGTACGTAGTTATACGGAATGTATGCGTTAATAATCATGTATATTTTTTTGCCCGGTGATAAAAGGTTTAAGAATCATGAACTGAGCATGAAGAATTAAAAATGATGAGCAAATCAAGAATTGATTTACTTCTTCTTGCTGTTTGACTCAAATGTCACATGTTTTAATGATAGACTTGTCATATCCGCTCGCAAATTGTAGAAAATTCATTGCTATTCGAGGGGAGGCATAGTTGGTACTTTTATTCTAATAATTTTTAAAATATAGGAATTCACACATTGGTAAAATCTTTCAAACTATTTGTAAATAGTGATTTATTCAAAGTTTAATATTTAGTGTTAAAAACAATCGTTTTCACGGGGAAAAATATTTATTGGTGATAACTAAATTTTTAGTTACATATTATCCAAATACTACTACAAATCTCGATTACATTAAATATGTGCAAAAATGGATCTTGATAAAACAGAATTATTTTCCTAACACGTAAAAGCTTTTTTTAAATTTTTAGATCTTTTTTAAATCTAACGCATCCTTCCTAGTTTGGCAGTTCATACAAACTGTGCAGGATGAACTAAAATCACTAATTCCTCTAAAATAAAGAATGGTGAAAGAATTGCCAGATAAGTTTTTTCAGTAAACCGAAATAATCGAACATAATGTGAAACACCTACCAACCACTCAGTAGCTATTCTCTCGTTATAACTATAAAGATATTGACGGTATCTAATGACCTCACTTCCATATTAAACTCCCGGGACTATGAAAGGGCTGTGTTCACACAGAAGATAAACTTAAACAATTGCAGTCCTTCCAGGAACCAGGCTTCTGAATCTTCCTATGCCGGCCCGAAACGAGGGGCAACTATTTATGCTCGGCGCAATCTAGCCAAATTTTTTTCCCCCAGAAGTTTTAAGAATGGTCTATTATGGCCTAATCCATCTTAATTTTGCGTATGGAATAAGACTTTGGGGAAGTTGTGAAAAAAACAAAATGGAGCGCGTCTTTAGACTTCAGAAAAAAGCTGTCAGAATCATTGAAAATTTGAATTACAGAGAGTCGTGTAGGGAATATTTCAGAGAGTTGAGATTGCTGCCTTTGCCCTGTCTCTATATTTTTGAGGTGATCATGTACTGCAGATCAAGGTGCATCTTGATTCGTGGCAGGAACGGTCATCAATATGACACTAGAGGTAGGGATAACTTTCGAACTCATCAACGCAGATTGACATTAGCGCAACATCTACCGCAAGAAGTTGGTGTCAGATTAGTCAACAGGCTCTCTGAAGAAATCAAAATTTCCAATAATCAAAATCGATTTAAAACGCGTCTCAATCTCCTTTTGGTGTCCAAGGCTTTCTGCTCTGTTGGTAAATTTCATAATAAGCCACTGGGATATTTGAGAGTGCTGGATCTGAGGTCAATGCGATTGTGTCATGAATTATTGTGTGAATTGTGAATATGAGGTTGCGTTAATGTGTAGATAAAATCATGTAAATTTACTTTAACTATTGGCTATTGCGATACGATGTAAAAATTGTAAAAATAATGCAATACAGAGATTATTATTATTATTTTATTAACGTTTACATGTGTGACAAAACTATTTTGTGAATTTTTGTGCTCTTCATTGTCTCAGCGATTCATCATAAACTCGTCAACAGAGTAAAATGCCTCTGGCACCAAAATAGTTTTGAACTGATCTTTAAATTTAGTTGTTTAATACCTTCAGGGAGACTGTTATTAGTCCGACACCAACTTGAGAAGGCAAATTTCTGAAAGCATTTCTTCTGTGTTGTTGGACTCGAAAGTTATCAAGTTACCTCTACTGCCATGATGGTGAAACCCCCCCCCCTTCCAACAAAGCGCATTTTTATCTGGAGTAAAGGATCACCTTGAGAATATAGAAACAGGACAGAGTCAGTAACCCGACTTCCCTAAAAGCATCTCTGCATGACTCTCTGGCTCTCAAACCAAAAATCATTCTCACAGTTCTTTTTTGGAGAATGAGGAACCCGTTCCAACTTGTGTTTTTCACAGCTACCCAGAGTTTAATTCCATACCCTAGATGAGGATATATTATGCAAAAATATGCCGTTTTCAAGACTCTGATGGAGCAATACTGTGCCAAGTTGCGAAGAGCAAAAATTTCTGATGCAATTTCTGCACAAGCGTGGTCGATGTGATTATCCCAAGTCAAACCCCGATCTAGCTACATATAAAGGAATTTCGTGGTTTGAGTTTTTATTGTTTACATGTTTTTATACTGTAAAGTTCCATTAAATCTAGAATACAGTAAATCTTTTGTTTATAGTGCTAATATTGACAGTGTCCTGCACTGGGCGACAAAGAAAAAATTTAACTTTTCCTGTAAAGTGACGAGATGTATAATATTTATTGAGAAATTTGTTTAAGGAAAACTGGTAATAATGATTTATTAAAATGTCCTTAGTAAAAAAGCAGCAAAGTGTGGTTTTTTTTTTATGGGGAAGGATGGGATTGAATTTAAAACCTTTGATAAATGTTTTATAAGAATTAAATATAGAGTAATATGAAATATTATTATATTGTTTACCGAGACTCGGCCGGCAAAGCAGATTCGGGACGACTCGGACGAATTTCGAGAGGTTCATATCGGTTTGCTTCCGTAGTGAAAAAACTCGTAGAATCATCTATTAAAGTCTATAGTTATATATTTAAATACATCCATGACCTTTTCTATTGATACAAAAAGCCAATGTAGTTCCTAAATCTGGCAATAATACTAAATATGATTGTATAAACCTCCCACATTTTAAATTTACCGTTCTATAGATCTCCTCGAGATACAAACGGAAAGACACACATTTCTGCTTTAAAGATTTAGTGATAGATTTTATTTAATGTAACATTGTTTATGTACAATTCAAAAATTTATTATTTATTATTAAATTAATGAATAGTTATAGTGCTATTGGTTCAAAATTAGTGAAGCCTGTAACTCGAGGGGCTGGAAAAAACTTACTTTATGATTCTCTGTCTGTCTTTCCGAACGACATTCCAATAACTAAATGTGCTATTGACTGAAATTGTGCATGAAGCTTCATATCTATTTGAGGAACACCGAGTTTCATGATGGTCTGTGTCACTCTATAGATTTTGGTTAGGCACTAGCCAGAGAGTGGTAATAACACTAATATCTTTGTTTTGTATTGCGCACAAAACTTGTATACAAAAATTGTACACTATAGATTAATAATACCTCATTTTTTCTATTGAGTAATTATTTGTGCAGGATATTCATAAAATAAATAATAACTAAAGAAGAAGTTATCAACATACAAAAAGTAAATATTTGATTCGTGAATGCTTAGCTGTTAGCTGTGATATTTTTAGGAAAGGAGTAAATTTATTTAATTAACAATAAATTCAACATTTTCAAAAATAATATTTTGGCCTGACAAATTGCCCCATGTGCATACTAGTATGTCTAAATTTATTTTAAATCATCAACACACTACAATGATTTTTTTGTGTATCAAAGGAATTTTATACTGTGGGAAATTAGCAATTCTTTGTGAAACTCTTTATTTTGCTCGAAAGGTTTTAACAAATACCACACAGTTAGAACACATTTTATAATACTCTTTTTAATAATATGCACTGTTAAGATATTATAATTGCGTTATCGTATTCAATTTAAGAGTATTGTCTTATTTAGCTGTTCTCTCTGTAGCGGTTCCCTGATATTTATAACTCCAGGCTATCGCTTTCTAGATAATAAACGTGCCACTCAGAACACTCAACCATTGAAACCGTTGGCCTAACATAATATCAACTTACATGATGTTCCATTCCAATTGGCTAATTAGATAGCAATATAATCAAAAATCTGTCATAAAGCAATCATTTTCCAAACTCCTGACTATCATGAAAATTTACATTGGACTAAAATCCTAGTTACAGTTAAAATATAGACATGCGTAGATATTAACTACTTCATCATTTAGCTAACGCACTTTTTCCTGTCTACAGTGTCATTTACATCGTAAAAAAATTCAATACTCATGCGATAATTTTATGTAACGCTGTTCTAATGTATTGATTGACTTTACCTACCACGTCATTCATGAGAGGGCGCAATGAAAGCTGATTGAAAAGAGGAAGGAAATTACTTTGCTTGCTCTCAATCTGAAGTCATCTTGAACCTAATGCATAGATGACCACTGCGGTGCTGGCTCGGTATATTCATCTCTGCATGACAGATCAGGTTCTATTACTTCGGTGCTCAGTGCACAGTTTTCAGCTCTGCGATCAGAGCAAACAGTGCATTCAGTGCAGGTGCAGGACACCGAGGAAACTCGCTTCCAGTCTTCTGTCAAAAAACGGGGCGAGTGGGCGAGAGAGAGCGAGCAGTTGAATGACAAAGAATGAACATCCGCCCCGCTGACCAATATAGTACTCTTACTACCACTACGACGCGACAACAGTACTCTTGTCCTGCGTGCCGTGACCGTGGTCAGCACCTTCCCGCACTTGGTCAGGGATTCATTCATGAGTTTTTTTCTAAAAACACTTTCAATAACAAACGCTCGCTCCCACTTAACTCTGTGTTGGCAGCCGATCTTTAAGGTTGACTTTTGATTATTCCTAATGACTGCAATTTTGGGTATTAAAAAATTGTTTAGATTCATCTCATAACTAGAACTAAAAACTGTTAATGATAAAGATATGAATTTTTAAAGTAGGTGCAAGTAGTTTGGCTGAAGAAAATGTCAGGAATTTATTTATAAAACATTTTTTAACTATTTATATATTTTGTAAACACATTTTAAAGCTATATTTAATCTTAACAAATTTAATTTTCTCAAATCATTAAAATTAAGAAATGTCACGTCCTGAAGTTACTATTTATCTACATACAGTACAAAATTCACTTTTTTATCATCGGCATCGGCCGTTTAATGTGGACTTCATCACAAACATTTTCTCATTTACACATATATTAATCGTAAAAATCCTTGTAATATTGCTGTATTCCTATATTATTAACTTATTCCCTTACGACTTATATTGAGGTAATATGTGAAAAGCTCGTATCTATGATTTGATGTAACTCATTATGTAGTGAGGAAATACTTCCTCCCGTGTTTAGTAACTTTAAATTAGTATATAGCGGTTTCTTGCAATAAGACGGAAACATTTATATGTTATTTGGAGAAAGGAATTCAAGTATCATCGTTGGATAACATGTAGTTAATTATAAACGAAATGAGTTCAGTAAAAGGTTAACATCAAAAGTTACAGTATGTATTTAACATTTAATGGTAAATAAGAAACAGTATTGTGCATTGGTGTCCCGTATCGTTTAAATGTTGACAGAGTTAAAACCACTCAAATAGGTCTCAGTTCCTTATAGGACATATTTGGTTAGGGATCATAAGTACTATCAGACACAGAACTTTGTGACACACTTTTAAGAACGCCTTGCTTTAAGATTTATGCACCAGAATTAGTGCAAACAAATATTCTAAAACTCTAGGACGGAATCAGTAATTTAACGCGATTTACTGAGTGTTTATCCATCGTATTTATACATAACAGAGATTACTAGAATTTGATAGCGATGCTTCCTTTCCTAGGAAGGAGCGGTGGATTTCCCATATGATATTTTTCTTATATGGAGTAATCTTCATTCGTTCATAACTGTTACAATATTTACTATATGTGCTCTATATAGGTTTATTTGGAAAATCTGCCATTTATTCTTGGATTGGGTATCCGCAAAGCAATGTTAAGCGACCATCTATCTTATCGCTGATTGCCAGGTTCAGATCTTAAGGAAATTCTTTAAAGCTGAAACATTTTTATTATTTTCATTTCTCATTTTAAAAACGTTAAACATTTTTTTTATTTTTGCTAACATCATGTTATTAACCTTAATTATTAAGTTAAAAGAACACAAATAGGACAATATTCGTATTGTTTTTTGCTAACATTAACCATAACAAAAAACATATTATTTTGTAAGTGTTATTATTTTTCAGGAAAATTTTGATTTAATTAAAACAACTATATACGGAAAACTAAGGCGCGGCGTTGAAGTTTCAAAATCAAGCAACATTGGGAACCTCTTCTATATTTATCTCATAAGAGTATATTTAGCTGTTATTACTGTGTCGTGTTTAAATCGATAGAAATATCTTGAAAATCGTTTTCATGAATGTGAAAGAATTGGGGGGGGAGGGCTTATTAGGCTAGACCCCCTAATCAAGTGCAATGCACATATGAGTAAAGCAGCCTTATTCGGCTTAAGCATTAGGTGTGTAAAAACGTTAATATGTATTAAAAAAATATATATATTTTTAAACCTTTTTTATCGGTACTTTCACGCCATTCTCTATTTGGGGCGGTTCCCTAACACAAAGAAATGTATAATGATAATCATAAAATAATCAATGTGCAAAATTCACACCTATAATATTTTACAACAGTTTACATTTAAGAGGCTCTTTTAATTAACTAACTTTTGTAACTTTAGAGACGGAAAATGGAATTTTTAGCTATTTTATAGACCAGTAGGGCGTAGGCCGAAGAGTTTTCGAAATAAGAATATGCATATATTCATCCAAGGAATCCTAAGAATGTCTACGTAAAATTGCAGTACAATGGGTTAAATAGTTAAAGCGTGAAAGCAAAACAAACAAACATAAGCAATTTTCCATTTATAATATTATTAATACCTTCATGTTATATCCAGGCCTAAAAATCATTGATAATAAGGATAATACATTTTACCGTACGTGCTAGAAAAGTGGCTTGTGGGAATATTTTTATTTTATTCATAATAAAATTCTTAAATTATATTTGATTTAAATATAGACATTTTTTAAGATATGTGTAACTTTAAATAAGTAATTATTTATGAAAATATATTTTTTCCTTTCCTAAAGTTCTAAATTAAGGAAAAAAAATAAAATTTTGATATCCATCCGTTTTTTTTTGTCCTAATTTATGAACTTGACAAATATTTTCTACATTCAATGTATGTAGGTCTTAAAAGCCATTAATAATGCTTTATATCTACGAGAGTGGTCTGAAAAGTTTCCGACCTAACAACCTTGACATAATTTGTGAAATAAAACAATCAACATAGTCTCCTTGTCACTCTACACACTTCTATCAGCGATACCATCTCTGTAAACCCATAAAAATTGTACTCGGAATATTTCTCTGAAAAATAATTGTTCACGAAGGTGATTGCCTCTTCATTTGACGATCACATTGTCCTCCGAGCGCAATTTTGAGATGAAGGAACGAAAGGAATTCGCTTGGGACTGGATCTGGTAAGACGGATGGTTATGCAGTTAAACCCGTAATTCATGGATTTTCGCCATCATAATCGCTAAGGGACGTGAAGGTTCGCAGACTTAGACTTGGTGAAACATTATATTTCACAATGTGGGCGTTTCTTTAAAAAATGTCTACCTTTACCTTGTCAAGTAATAATGGATAGTATGCTCCTGTAATGGTTTTCCTTTTTGAAGCTAATCTATTAAATTAATTCTATTAATATCGCATAAACAGTCGTCATGTCTTTCCTAACCAAAGAAGCAGCATTTTTTCCTTTTTTGAGTCTGTTCCCTTTTGTAATTTTTTTCGGGTGTATAATGGTGTAGTCAAGTTTTATCTACAGTAATTAATCAGCGCGCATTTGGATTATTTTACCTAAAACTGTGCCAGAAGAGCGTTGGAAATGTTCATCCTCGAACCTTTATAGTTTAACGTGAGTAAACGCGACATTAAACGCGCGGACAGCTTTCTCATGCCTAAATGTTGATATATTTTTCACTTTAACTCGGTGGTAGTCTAGCACCATTTGGTTAACTCTGTCGATGATTTCATGGGTAGTTGCAGTTTTTGGACGTCCCGAACGTTCATCGTCTCTCAAGATCTTATGGCTATTTTTAAATGAAGCAGCCCAAAAATTTCACTGAGGTAAATGATTGTGCAGAGTTTCCATACACAGAATCCAACTCATTTTTTATTTAATAAGGCGTATTGCCTTTCAAACACGAATAGTTAATGGCAGCAGCACGATAATCGTGTCCATATCACAACAACACACTCACATCAACTGACTCGACTGTTACATGAAACGGCACGTCGAAAATAGCTAAAACTTTTTTTAGTAACTGTCAACAGACGAAATTCAGTAGCATTTGTTAACGAACCTTCCATCTTCACGTTCAGAAAGCAAACTTTTCAGACCACCCTCGTATACTATTAAACTAACTCCGATATGTTTAATACAGAATTATACAGAATTAGAATGTGAAAAAGATCTATGTTGCTTTTATGTACCATCTTTTAATGCAGAGTATAACGAAGAATTGGCTTTACCATCTGTGAATGTAGAGTGTTGTACATACCTTAGCTATATTTTATGGTTTTATATTATGTTATATGGAGATATGCTTGTGTAATACCAAAATATTTCTTCCAAATTCAGTAACTTAAAATTAGTGCTCAGTGGTTTCTTGCAATCAAACATTTAATATGTAATTTGAGGAAGTAAATTCTTTTATGATTGTTAAATAAAACACAACCATAACCAGTATAGGCTAAAGTAGTAAAAGACTAACATCACATGTTACATTCGATATTTACAAATTAAATGGCCAATAAAAAAGGGTTAACATAAGAAACAGTATTGCGCATTGGCCTTCTGTATTCTTAAAATTGTTAAAGGTGCTAATGACCTAAGAATAGGCGAATTTAATAAAATAATAACATTTGTGCGCACTTATATTTATAAAACATTTAGGAAAAAGGAATAAATTTTAAAACTGTACAATTAAGTGCAGTTCCTGAGAACTAATAATATTTTACAAGATGAGGCTTCAAGATTTTGTCCACAATAAATTGACATGTTAAGACATTATTTGTATAAACTTGGTATAATGTTTCTTTTTTGGCTTTTAGTGAATTCAACTCCCTTCAATATCACATATTTATAATTAAATTTTTTATGGCAGATTTATTATAAAATGTACAACTTTTATTTTTCATTTCATTCCGTATTTATAATTTTAGGAGAAACATATGTTGCTGGTTATCTTATAGTATAAATGGGTAGATGTAATTCAGCAGTTAGTATAGAATTAGTAGGCCTATACGTGTATACATTCCTGGTCCCTGATCATATTCGAAAATTAGTTTAATTAAAAAACAATTCTTAGATTTAAGTTCATCATTGATGATTGGTGTATTATTTTTAAAATGATATTAATGTAGAATGTTTACATTCTTTTAGTGTGTTTAGGGTGATATATGTGATGTAGATGTTTACAATTTTAAAATAAAAATACTTTGAAGACTGCTTTAAAGTTTATAATGTTCTGGCAAAATAAAGCTGTTATTTTATCTATTTCAATGCAATCCTTTCGCTGATTTGCTGGCCACACAACTACCCAACAATAATTGAGACGCTTAAGGCATAATATTCTCCGTGTGTAAACCAGCCACTGTCAATTAACTTTTATGTTAAATTCACTACAGAAACGCGACCCATTAAGAAATTAAAAAACAGTATTATGACAAAAAATGCACAGCATAGATAAATATTACTTACATTAAAACATGCGCATTACCATATCTATTTATAATTGTTAAATATAGAAATAGTTTAAACTGAAAATATTTTAATGCGTATGATTTAGAAAAATGTCATTCTATTGAAATATATGGTTTTAATATTATGAAATACAATAAATGTTTGTGGGTAATATGGAGGCCACAGATCAGATGCAACAGCAATTTATGTTTTAATATTAATGATTATCCAAGATATTCTGGTACTTTCACCTAAGGTAATATTATTGATTACCTTAAAATGAAATAAAATATGTGAAATGAATGCTTTAGAACTTGGAGTTTTACAAACGAAAGGCAAGTACAGGTCTTTTAAATATATTACAATCAAAAGGCAGATGCAGGTTCCCTTCCCCTCTTTCTCCCACCACCAACCACACGACCCGCGGATCAACATGTACCGCTTAATTGTACGGTGTATTAAAAAGGACCAACATGGACCGCTCATTACACGCGGACCAGCATGTGGACAAAAGTTTTTATATATTAAAAAATATTAGCATACATTTATCAAGCAAGTTATAAAACATAAATGTATGCTGAGAAACAAATTCATAACACGGTTATATGAAGGTTTAAATAGGGGGCTTGATGGACCTGCATGGGTCGCTGTATAACACAGGACCATCAAGCGCCTTGTTTCCGTAAATATATATATATATATATATAGTACTTGCTCCGCTGGGACTCGTTGACTTCATTTAAAGACCTTAGCAGCTGGCATTGAAAAATTAACAATCAATATAGCTTGAAATTGTATTACACTTCAAGACCATGAGCAGCAACGTAACGTCTGGTATACAAAATTTCAATCAAGTTTGAATCACAAAAAGCACTTGTCTTGCAGTTGCAAAAACCCTGTATCTCTCACTTGGCAGGCGAGCAGGTTTTATATATATATACATATATTTGTGTGCGCGCGCGCGCGTTTGTGTGTGTGTGTGTGTGTGTGTGTGTGTGTGTGTGTGTGATTATTCAGTTATACGAATAACCACCTTTAAAAAGAACACAACGAATATTATTATGGGGCTGTTTGAAGAAGCAGTTTGTGTATAATTTCCGTTGCCAAACCACATTTCCGGAAAAATGGACGGGGGCTATATCCTTAAGTGACAAGGGTTAGTATACTAGAGTTTAACCCTCCATAGGTCACTTTTAATAATAAAGAAAAACAGGATTTCTGGGCATTTGAGGATTGTTAAATGTTAATCAGGAACATTAGCTTTCGAGATCTGTAATCTAATGGCCTCAGGTTAATAACTAACCCAACATATAACTGCAATCGTAGATCATTGTAAACAAACTATAGTATAGTGTGTTGCAATACGTATAATACATATATCACTTCAGCATGTATTTCTGATACTATAAAAGTGCCAAAATCACAAAATATAATACATATTGTAAACACTTTGAATAATTAGATTATTTGTCCATAATAGATGAACTTCAGTAGTTCAAATCTAGACCATTGTCCAAATATGATTTAGATTAATTATATACCCAAAAATATGAAGGGGAAGAAGTATGGCGGAAAGAGCGTTAACATTGAAGATTTATAAATTTTGGAGGGGGAGACCTAAATAGCCAGTTAAACAAATTTCCTACTGCATAAAATCAATTTTTCATAATCTAGGGCTGAATTCATATTATACATTAAATTGTATTATTTATGCTTGACAAAACAAAAATATTAACACAGTGTTAACAAATAAAAATACTTTAAACCATTTAAGAATAATCTAACCATAAGTATTTCAAGGGTAGATATTATGGTGTACGCTGGTTGTATATAAATTCTTTCATTCTTGGCTCCTGGCGTTCACAAAAAATATCCCAGATAAATACATCCACTCAACTATTCAAGTGTAATAAT
Source organism: Homalodisca vitripennis (assembly GCF_021130785.1). NCBI lineage: Eukaryota > Metazoa > Arthropoda > Insecta > Hemiptera > Cicadellidae > Homalodisca > Homalodisca vitripennis. Next base: position 4,103 of record NW_025781255.1, on the reverse strand, counting down.
GGTATACATTGAATAATAAACAGATGCTTGGATAAACTATTTTTTCATAACACTTCACATTATGGATTATTTTGGGTGTAATAGGTGATACAATGCAGTAACTTAATCGAGGAAGGGAAGTAACATAATACTTTAATAACAGGTGCTCATCCATTACGATACTGAATACCCAGTTCACTAGGGTCCTGTGGCTCTATGAGTATATAATAATTGAACTCAGTAATATGCCAATGTTTTAACATTGTTTATTTACCAATATATTTAGAGGTTTTCTACATAATTAGATTTTAACGAATTTAAATACGCTGAAAATTTAAGGTCAGGAGAATAAGGAGGGGAATAAATGGCAGAGGATTTTGGTTATATTTGGATATGTTATATCACATAAGAACATGAACAGATTTAACCATCACAATCTTCCATTAAAGGTATAAATAAAAATTTAAATGTTATATCTCAAAGTTTAAAAAATACTTTTACTTCAAACCTGATTAAACCATTTATATACGCTGAAAATTAGGGTCAAAAAGAACAAGGAGTGGATTTAAATGGCCAGAGGATTTTGGGTTATATTTGGTTATATTATATGAAATAAGGCCATGAACAGAGTTTTAAACCTCATAATGTCCCATTAAAAAGTATTAGTAAAATTTAAATGTTAACACAACTGTTACTTCAAACGTAGTTTAACAATTTATATTTATAGTGGAAAAAGTATGCTCTCGACTTAATTATATTAATGGCATACATACAAATTAATTTATTTGCCACAGCCTAAGATCTATTGCACAGAATTTTAGGCGCACAGACTTACAGACTGACGGATTTCATTTGGAAATTTTGACTCAAAATTCAATAGCCTTCTTCTGTAGACCAAAAAGGACGTATATATATATATATATATATATATATCAAATTTCGTCTGTAATCTTTCTACCAAGAGGATCACCTATTTATTTATCAACGATTATACACTATTTACAGATATGGACATTTGGTATGGCAATATATATATATATATATATATATATATATATAATGGAAAAACCATACAAGTGTGTTCAACAAGGAAAAAACAATAAAATGTTTGCAAAACACGCCTTACCAATATTTGGCAACAATAAGCAAAAATCACTATGCAAACTTAATGAAACCAAAAAATGATTTAAAAAATACGAATGGTTCCGGGCAATACGAGGGAATATATGAAATACTGAATTTACATTATATTACATCTTAATTATACCTTTACATTTTCTTTTGCTTCTTTATTTTACAACATCTCAGATGTCTTCACAGACTTAAATACTACTATGAATGGATGTGTTAAACTCTTTCCTGCACGGGAAAATCCATAAATGTTCAACTACAAAATTCTGTTACTCATATTGGTTTCCATACGTTGTGTGATGGTGACATCTAGTAAAAGTCTGTATCAGCTGAAGGAGCTCGATATGTATGTATATGAGTAGACAGTTGGGTGGAATAAGAGGATTCTTCCTTGTATAAAGGGAAACTATGTACCGGGTTTCAAATATGTAGGTAATTTCTATCTAACTTCTACTATAGTTTTATTACTTTAAAATCTACAGCAATACTGAATTACATTATATACATATGCTTAATATACCTTCACATTTTCTTTGTTTCTTTATTTTACAACAACTCAGATGTCTTCACAGATGTAAATTCTACTATGGAAGAATTTAAATTTTTAATTTAGAGGATCTTAGTGGTTTAAGATCACTGAGATTAACTGTATCACTCAATATTATGCATATCACTAGGACAGTATAAATCGGTAGCAAAAAAAGTGTTTGGTCGTTGAGAAAAGCCATGTCAGTTAGTACGTAAGGTAACAGATATTTCTGTCCTGAAGAATAACAATAAAAACCATTGGTGTTGAATTTATTAAACCATAAATTCAATAATGGTTGACAATTAATGTGGGGCAAGGCCAATCTGGTGTTGCTCAATAACTCATAGTTCATTTCCCATAAATCTTAGGCACATATTTATATAACAAAAATCTATTGATATTAAACCTTACAGATGTTAAAGTACGATTTATGAAATTATCCATTAAGATAAGTAATTTTATTAAATTTCTCTTTCTAAGTAAACAACCTACTGTATATTATTATGCAGTTGGCCTATGATTTATTTATTTAGATGGAATTAATCTTTCTTAATTGAATTTTCTGCTTCTAAAGCAAGATGTTTTTCGAATTCTGTAGCATAATACTGAATATTTTTGTCCCAATAATACAGTATATGTTTTACTCAGTGAAAAGGGCTTATTAACTTATTTGCTGTTTATTATAGTTTTGTAATCATTATGGAACAGTAATTTTATCTCTTTCAGGTTATAGAAAGTCTATATGGAAAAATTCTATATGAAAGTCTATATGAAGTCTATATGAAAAGGATATAGAAAGTCCACAATGTTTTGTAAATGTTTCCAAATACAGTTTCAGTTTTATTTATTTGTTAAGAAGTAGTTTTAACAATATGTCGTGCAGATAGACAGATAGATATACATATTATCCCACTGCCAATAAAAGTTAAAATGAGGGCAAAACAACCTAATGGTATAACAAACTTAAAGGTCACAATAATGCTAAAGACTACGTTAGAAAATTTCACATTTCAACTCAATGGGTCAAAAACTGAACTCTCTCGGAGTTAAATACAAAACCATCGTTTAAATGTTTATAAAAAAATACGAAATGTCGAACTTCACCCTCTCCCCATCCAGTAACAGCAAAGCGGTAATTTGACTATAATATTTACATCAAATAGCAGGATGAATATGCAACATGCTTACATTTACACAATTCATGATGGGTTTAGTTGACATGTCAAATTATACGGCTGGTCATTGAGTTAATTGTATTTAGAGCCTTGTAAAAGCAGAATTATGCTGAATCAAGTTTGAAGTTTGAAAAGTTAGAAGGGGGTTGACATTATATGTGATAGATCACTTTTGAATTTTTCGACTTAGGAAACAATAGAGTCACAAATTGGGAATAAAAGGAATGTGTTTTTATATTCGAGGATTTTCAGTTAGATTTTAAATTATTTTTTCCATATTTTAGCCAAAAATTCAACTGAAGTGTTAGTCTTGTAAGGCCTTATATTTAACGATTCAAGGTTGATTTGTATCGCAAAGAGTTATAAAAAATTATGAAAGATGGTTGCGCTCTTTCAGACAAATGACATGGTCTTTCAAATCTTCCACCAACTTAATGATAAATTTTTGATAACATTAAGGACAAACTACAACTGAAAATGGTAATTAGTGACCAAACGAAAAATGTCACTGAGATTTCACGAATATGGATAACAATATTGATCAAATGGGATTTCAATACACCTCTTCAAATTGATCAAACATTATAATTCTAAAGATGCTCCCTCGCAGTTTAGCCATTAGTGTTGCGAGAGGGTATACTAAAGATTATTATTTTCATCAAAGCTAAAGATGAACAAGTAGGAGTAAGTGAAGACGTTCAAAATATCTAACGCAAAGTTCATAAACAAAAACTAAAACAAAATATTTTAGAAAAATACTCTCTCTGGCATTGGACACATTGATAATAGGTTTAAAATATGGAAATATGAAATATATTCTTAAGTATATTGGTGAGGCTACTGTGAAAGGACTGCAGAGTTAAAATTTTTGAACAAATAAATGTCAACTAAGACAGTAGTACATATCTAATAAATTTGTATTCAAAAATTTTCATTAAACATAGACATTTTTTTCTCAGCAAAAAAGTAAAAGTAGCATAGGTGTTGTTTTATTTTTTATAAATTATTTTGCAAAATTGTGAATGGTTGTTTTTAAAGACAAAGTCGTGTATATTACAGACAAAGGTATGAAGTGCAACCAAAAATTGAAATGGTGTATTAAAAATTATTAAGAATTTATGAATTAATTGTCCTTTTTAAATAATTTGATGTCACATACGATCTCGATGATTTCTATCAAAAACAGCTTCGTTATATGCAACATTAACTTCATATTCTTGTACAATGTAAAAGTGCTAGAATACTTCTTAAACGATGGAACCTTTTGGATACTTTCCGAAATGCCTTAA
>NW_025781254.1:0-40956 GCF_021130785.1 Homalodisca vitripennis | reverse complement strand
GGGTTTTAAGCGACAAAACGCTCGAACATTTGACATTCCAGAGATTTTTTCGCTTAAAATAAAGTTTCGAGCCCGATAGCGGCCGAACGGTAGGTTGTAGCTCAAATCTGATTGACCCATCAAATTAGCAAATTAAGTGATCTACAGAAAAGGTCCAGTGACTTTTTGCCCTATCTGCATTGGTTTGGCCGAAAAACGTGGTTATGTGCAATTTATTTGTAATATTTAAGTGAACATTTTGTTTTTGGTGTCGATAGCGGCAAAACCATTGGTCGGAAGTGAAAATAAAAAAAAGGTTTGATTTAGCAAATGAGGCGATTTACAAAAAAGGTTCAGTGACTTTTCGACCTATCTACAATTGTTCGACCGCAAAACGCGTTTAAATGGAATTATTTTGTGATTGATACGTGAAAATCTTGTTTCTGGAGTCGATATCAGCCGAACCGTTGATTGGAGTTTAAATTTTTATAATTCAGTAACTAGAAAACTATGAGATCTACAAAAAATTTCCAGTAGCCTTTTGTCTTATATCCTTTAGTAAGCCTGTAAATCGCTTTCAATGGTAAAATATTTATCGTGTTTTTTACAAAATGCACATTTTGGTTGTTTTAAATTTTTTGGTACTATGATTTGTTCAATTCATTCTGGTTCCGGATTGAACAATTATTACTACGTTACCGAGTGATTACAACCCCCCTAGGGAATTGGCGGAGCGCTAGCGAAACGTCAATAGTATATAGTGACAGAGAATTTATTTATTTTAACACACACAACAACCTCTAAAAGAGAACCACGTGTGTGTTAACACCCAGTAACAATAAACCCCCCCCCCTCTGGAATTTCCCAGTATGACCAGATAACCTCCTGAGTAAATTAAACCCCCTGATGTCTTAACCCCCGGTAACATTAACCCCCCCTGGAATTTTCTTGCATGACCAGATAACATCCTGAGTAAATTAAACCCACTGATGTCTTAACCCCCGGTAACATTAACCCCCCCCCGGAAGTATCTGGTATGACCAGATAACCTTCTGAGTAAATTAAACCCCCTAAACAACTTAAAAATAATGACTCAGGGTTGGGTTTTTGTTATATTTACACTGAAAAATTCACAATAGCTGGCCTATGAAGACATTTCTTCCAAGCTCTGTACCGGCAAAACCAAAGGTCCTACTTCAAATCTGAGGGCAGAATCCTCCTTCAAAATCAAATTTCGGACAAGAAAGGTCCAGTCACTTTTTCACGTATCTCTAACGGTTAAGCCGCAAAACGCCCTCAAAGTCAAAAGTTTGGGTAAATCCGGAAAATTAAACTATGGTATACATACGTCCTCTGATTTGGTTAAAACCAAATTCTTCTTGTCTCCAAATTTCACGAACACATAACTTAACTCTTCTACCACATCAATTGATTAATATTATACACCACACATCTTTTGGCTGAGCGTTAGCGAAGCATTACGACCCGTAAGATTCTCGAGAACGGATACATAAAATTTGGAAACTTCACGTCTGAATTTAACCAATCACCGAACTACGCTTATCCCCGAATTTAGCCAACACCCAAATGGGGGCCTGGGGGCGTAGCCCCCAGCGAGCCGAAGGCGAGTCCTATATAATATACAGCCGCATGTGAAACCACTCACTCACTCACTCACTCACTGATGGATGTATACAAATTCTAACATAGTTCTAGAAGTGCTGGAAACTTGAAATTTGGCACGCGGGTACCTTTTGTCGTGTAAGCAACAGGAAAAGTCTGAAAACCGGACTTTTTTACTTTTAAACCCCTCAAAAAAATTCGAGAAAATTTGCGCATTTTTCGCCCCTGCAGGCCTTTTTTGTAAGTCCGATAGCGGGCGAACCGTTTGAGCTAGCTCGGATCTGACGAAAAATTCATGGTCAGGAATGAAGTGAACTACAAAAAAGGTCCAGTGACTTTTTGATGTATCTTCCATGGTTAAGCGACAAAACGCTCGAACATTTGAAATTCCAGAGATTTTTTCGATAAAAATAATGTTTCGAGCCCTATAGCGGCCGAACCGTTGGTCGTAGCTCAAATCTGATTGACCCATCAAATTAGCAAATGGCGCGATCTACAGAAAAGGTCCAGTGACCTTTTGCCCTATCTCCATTGGTTTGGCCGAAAAACGTGATTATGTGCAATTTTTTTGTAATATTTACGTGAAAAGTTTGTTTTTGAGGTCGATAGCGGCGAAACCATTGGTCGGAGGTCAAAATAAATCAAAGGTTGGATTTAGGAAATAATGTGATCTACAAAAAAGGTCAAGTGACATTTTACTCTATCTCCATTGGTTTGTCCACAAAACGCTAGTAAGTGAAAATATTTGGAAATTTTCGCCTACAAATTTACATTCCGGGCTTGATAGCGGCTAAACGGTTGGTCGTAGCTCAAAACATGTCATTTAATAAGTTTTAGTAAACGACGTGTTCTACAAAAAACGTCCAGTAACTTTTGGCCCTATCCTAAATGGTCTGGCCAAAAAACCTGTTTAAAAGGAAATATTTTATACTTTTTAGGTGAAAACTTTGTTTCTGGAGGCGGTAGCAACCGAACCATTGGTCATAACTTAAATCCATAACTAGACAATCTAGAGATCTAAAAAAAGGTTCAGTAGCATTCTGTCGTTTATCTATCCGTAAGCCTGATAAATGCACTAAATGACAAATTCTTTGTCATCATTTTTAGGTGTTTTAGATGTATGCAACTATAATTAGTGCGATTCATGTTGGTTAGAGATTGACCTTGTATTTCTACGTTAACGAGTGACTAAAACCCCCCTCCACATCGGCAGTTGGCTGAGCGTTAGTGAAGCTTCAATAATAGATAGGGACAGAGTGTTTTTTATTATGTTCACATACACAACACTCTCTAAAATAGGCCCACGTGTGTCATTAACCCCTTGTAACATTAACCCCCCCCCTCGGGAATTTATTCATATGACCAGAAAATATCCTGACTAAATTAAACCCCCTGATATCTTAACCCCCTTTAACATTAATCTCCCCCCCCCCGGGAATTTCCTGGCATGACAAGATAAACCTCTGAGCAAATTAAACCCCCTAAACAACTTAAAAATAATGACTCAGGGTTGGGTTTTTGTTATATTTACACTAAACAATTCACCATAGCCCACCAGTGCAGTCCTTTCTCCACAGCTCCGTACTGGCTAAACCAGACGTCGTAGCTAAAATCGGACACCAGAATCGAAAGATAAAATTAAATTTCCGACAAGAAAGGTCCAGTCACTTTTTCTCGTATCTCTAACGGTTAAGCAGTAAAATGCCATTAAAATCAAAAATTTGATTAATAAATAAAATTTCAATAAATTAGGCCTAATTTAAACTCCCAGACCCTAGTATAATTCTCAGATATAACCCGACACTGAATTCCGCTTATCCCCGAAATTGGCCAACACCCAAATGGGGGCCTGGGGGCGTAGCCCCCAGCGAGCCGAAGGCGAGTCCTATAATATATACAGCCGCATGTGTAACTGACTCACTCACTCACTGACTGACATATAGATACAAATTCTAACATACTTCTAGAAGTGCTGGAAACTTGAAATTTGGCACGCAGGTACCTTTCACAATATGACCCGGAGGAAAAGTCTGAAAACCGGACTTTTTTACTTTTAAACCCCTCAAAAAAATTCGAGAAAATTCATGAATTTTTCACCCCTGCAGGCCTTTTTTGTAAGCCCGATAGCGGGCGAACCGTTGGAGCTAGCTCGGATCTGACGAAAAATTCATAATCAGGAATGAAATGAACTACAAAAAAGGTCCAGTGACTTTTTGCTCTATCTTCTATGGTTAAGCGACAAAACGCTCGAACATTTGACATTCCAGAGATTTTTTCGCTTAAAATAAAGTTTCGAGCCCGATAGCGGCCGAACGGTAGGTTGTAGCTCAAATCTGATTGACCCATCAAATTAGCAAATTAAGTGATCTACAGAAAAGGTCCAGTGACTTTTTGCCCTATCTGCATTGGTTTGGCCGAAAAACGTGGTTATGTGCAATTTATTTGTAATATTTAAGTGAACATTTTGTTTTTGGTGTCGATAGCGGCAAAACCATTGGTCGGAAGTGAAAATAAAAAAAAGGTTTGATTTAGCAAATGAGGCGATTTACAAAAAAGGTTCAGTGACTTTTCGACCTATCTACAATTGTTCGACCGCAAAACGCGTTTAAATGGAATTATTTTGTGATTGATACGTGAAAATCTTGTTTCTGGAGTCGATATCAGCCGAACCGTTGATTGGAGTTTAAATTTTTATAATTCAGTAACTAGAAAACTATGAGATCTACAAAAAATTTCCAGTAGCCTTTTGTCTTATATCCTTTAGTAAGCCTGTAAATCGCTTTCAATGGTAAAATATTTATCGTGTTTTTTACAAAATGCACATTTTGGTTGTTTTAAATTTTTTGGTACTATGATTTGTTCAATTCATTCTGGTTCCGGATTGAACAATTATTACTACGTTACCGAGTGATTACAACCCCCCTAGGGAATTGGCGGAGCGCTAGCGAAACGTCAATAGTATATAGTGACAGAGAATTTATTTATTTTAACACACACAACAACCTCTAAAAGAGAACCACGTGTGTGTTAACACCCAGTAACAATAAACCCCCCCCCCCTCTGGAATTTCCCAGTATGACCAGATAACCTCCTGAGTAAATTAAACCCCCTGATGTCTTAACCCCCGGTAACATTAACCCCCCCTGGAATTTTCTTGCATGACCAGATAACATCCTGAGTAAATTAAACCCACTGATGTCTTAACCCCCGGTAACATTAACCCCCCCCCCGGAAGTATCTGGTATGACCAGATAACCTTCTGAGTAAATTAAACCCCCTAAACAACTTAAAAATAATGACTCAGGGTTGGGTTTTTGTTATATTTACACTGAAAAATTCACAATAGCTGGCCTATGAAGACATTTCTTCCAAGCTCTGTACCGGCAAAACCAAAGGTCCTACTTCAAATCTGAGGGCAGAATCCTCCTTCAAAATCAAATTTCGGACAAGAAAGGTCCAGTCACTTTTTCACGTATCTCTAACGGTTAAGCCGCAAAACGCCCTCAAAGTCAAAAGTTTGGGTAAATCCGGAAAATTAAACTATGGTATACATACGTCCTCTGATTTGGTTAAAACCAAATTCTTCTTGTCTCCAAATTTCACGAACACATAACTTAACTCTTCTACCACATCAATTGATTAATATTATACACCACACATCTTTTGGCTGAGCGTTAGCGAAGCATTACGACCCGTAAGATTCTCGAGAACGGATACATAAAATTTGGAAACTTCACGTCTGAATTTAACCAATCACCGAACTACGCTTATCCCCGAATTTAGCCAACACCCAAATGGGGGCCTGGGGGCGTAGCCCCCAGCGAGCCGAAGGCGAGTCCTATATAATATACAGCCGCATGTGAAACCACTCACTCACTCACTCACTCACTGATGGATGTATACAAATTCTAACATAGTTCTAGAAGTGCTGGAAACTTGAAATTTGGCACGCGGGTACCTTTTGTCGTGTAAGCAACAGGAAAAGTCTGAAAACCGGACTTTTTTACTTTTAAACCCCTCAAAAAAATTCGAGAAAATTTGCGCATTTTTCGCCCCTGCAGGCCTTTTTTGTAAGTCCGATAGCGGGCGAACCGTTTGAGCTAGCTCGGATCTGACGAAAAATTCATGGTCAGGAATGAAGTGAACTACAAAAAAGGTCCAGTGACTTTTTGATGTATCTTCCATGGTTAAGCGACAAAACGCTCGAACATTTGAAATTCCAGAGATTTTTTCGATAAAAATAATGTTTCGAGCCCTATAGCGGCCGAACCGTTGGTCGTAGCTCAAATCTGATTGACCCATCAAATTAGCAAATGGCGCGATCTACAGAAAAGGTCCAGTGACCTTTTGCCCTATCTCCATTGGTTTGGCCGAAAAACGTGATTATGTGCAATTTTTTTGTAATATTTACGTGAAAAGTTTGTTTTTGAGGTCGATAGCGGCGAAACCATTGGTCGGAGGTCAAAATAAATCAAAGGTTGGATTTAGGAAATAATGTGATCTACAAAAAAGGTCAAGTGACATTTTACTCTATCTCCATTGGTTTGTCCACAAAACGCTAGTAAGTGAAAATATTTGGAAATTTTCGCCTACAAATTTACATTCCGGGCTTGATAGCGGCTAAACGGTTGGTCGTAGCTCAAAACATGTCATTTAATAAGTTTTAGTAAACGACGTGTTCTACAAAAAACGTCCAGTAACTTTTGGCCCTATCCTAAATGGTCTGGCCAAAAAACCTGTTTAAAAGGAAATATTTTATACTTTTTAGGTGAAAACTTTGTTTCTGGAGGCGGTAGCAACCGAACCATTGGTCATAACTTAAATCCATAACTAGACAATCTAGAGATCTAAAAAAAGGTTCAGTAGCATTCTGTCGTTTATCTATCCGTAAGCCTGATAAATGCACTAAATGACAAATTCTTTGTCATCATTTTTAGGTGTTTTAGATGTATGCAACTATAATTAGTGCGATTCATGTTGGTTAGAGATTGACCTTGTATTTCTACGTTAACGAGTGACTAAAACCCCCCTCCACATCGGCAGTTGGCTGAGCGTTAGTGAAGCTTCAATAATAGATAGGGACAGAGTGTTTTTTATTATGTTCACATACACAACACTCTCTAAAATAGGCCCACGTGTGTCATTAACCCCTTGTAACATTAACCCCCCCCCTCGGGAATTTATTCATATGACCAGAAAATATCCTGACTAAATTAAACCCCCTGATATCTTAACCCCCTTTAACATTAATCTCCCCCCCCCCGGGAATTTCCTGGCATGACAAGATAAACCTCTGAGCAAATTAAACCCCCTAAACAACTTAAAAATAATGACTCAGGGTTGGGTTTTTGTTATATTTACACTAAACAATTCACCATAGCCCACCAGTGCAGTCCTTTCTCCACAGCTCCGTACTGGCTAAACCAGACGTCGTAGCTAAAATCGGACACCAGAATCGAAAGATAAAATTAAATTTCCGACAAGAAAGGTCCAGTCACTTTTTCTCGTATCTCTAACGGTTAAGCAGTAAAATGCCATTAAAATCAAAAATTTGATTAATAAATAAAATTTCAATAAATTAGGCCTAATTTAAACTCCCAGACCCTAGTATAATTCTCAGATATAACCCGACACTGAATTCCGCTTATCCCCGAAATTGGCCAACACCCAAATGGGGGCCTGGGGGCGTAGCCCCCAGCGAGCCGAAGGCGAGTCCTATAATATATACAGCCGCATGTGTAACTGACTCACTCACTCACTGACTGACATATAGATACAAATTCTAACATACTTCTAGAAGTGCTGGAAACTTGAAATTTGGCACGCAGGTACCTTTCACAATATGACCCGGAGGAAAAGTCTGAAAACCGGACTTTTTTACTTTTAAACCCCTCAAAAAAATTCGAGAAAATTCATGAATTTTTCACCCCTGCAGGCCTTTTTTGTAAGCCCGATAGCGGGCGAACCGTTGGAGCTAGCTCGGATCTGACGAAAAATTCATAATCAGGAATGAAATGAACTACAAAAAAGGTCCAGTGACTTTTTGCTCTATCTTCTATGGTTAAGCGACAAAACGCTCGAACATTTGACATTCCAGAGATTTTTTCGCTTAAAATAAAGTTTCGAGCCCGATAGCGGCCGAACGGTAGGTTGTAGCTCAAATCTGATTGACCCATCAAATTAGCAAATTAAGTGATCTACAGAAAAGGTCCAGTGACTTTTTGCCCTATCTGCATTGGTTTGGCCGAAAAACGTGGTTATGTGCAATTTATTTGTAATATTTAAGTGAACATTTTGTTTTTGGTGTCGATAGCGGCAAAACCATTGGTCGGAAGTGAAAATAAAAAAAAGGTTTGATTTAGCAAATGAGGCGATTTACAAAAAAGGTTCAGTGACTTTTCGACCTATCTACAATTGTTCGACCGCAAAACGCGTTTAAATGGAATTATTTTGTGATTGATACGTGAAAATCTTGTTTCTGGAGTCGATATCAGCCGAACCGTTGATTGGAGTTTAAATTTTTATAATTCAGTAACTAGAAAACTATGAGATCTACAAAAAATTTCCAGTAGCCTTTTGTCTTATATCCTTTAGTAAGCCTGTAAATCGCTTTCAATGGTAAAATATTTATCGTGTTTTTTACAAAATGCACATTTTGGTTGTTTTAAATTTTTTGGTACTATGATTTGTTCAATTCATTCTGGTTCCGGATTGAACAATTATTACTACGTTACCGAGTGATTACAACCCCCCTAGGGAATTGGCGGAGCGCTAGCGAAACGTCAATAGTATATAGTGACAGAGAATTTATTTATTTTAACACACACAACAACCTCTAAAAGAGAACCACGTGTGTGTTAACACCCAGTAACAATAAACCCCCCCCCCCTCTGGAATTTCCCAGTATGACCAGATAACCTCCTGAGTAAATTAAACCCCCTGATGTCTTAACCCCCGGTAACATTAACCCCCCCTGGAATTTTCTTGCATGACCAGATAACATCCTGAGTAAATTAAACCCACTGATGTCTTAACCCCCGGTAACATTAACCCCCCCCCGGAAGTATCTGGTATGACCAGATAACCTTCTGAGTAAATTAAACCCCCTAAACAACTTAAAAATAATGACTCAGGGTTGGGTTTTTTGTTATATTTACACTGAAAAATTCACAATAGCTGGCCTATGAAGACATTTCTTCCAAGCTCTGTACCGGCAAAACCAAAGGTCCTACTTCAAATCTGAGGGCAGAATCCTCCTTCAAAATCAAATTTCGGACAAGAAAGGTCCAGTCACTTTTTCACGTATCTCTAACGGTTAAGCCGCAAAACGCCCTCAAAGTCAAAAGTTTGGGTAAATCCGGAAAATTAAACTATGGTATACATACGTCCTCTGATTTGGTTAAAACCAAATTCTTCTTGTCTCCAAATTTCACGAACACATAACTTAACTCTTCTACCACATCAATTGATTAATATTATACACCACACATCTTTTGGCTGAGCGTTAGCGAAGCATTACGACCCGTAAGATTCTCGAGAACGGATACATAAAATTTGGAAACTTCACGTCTGAATTTAACCAATCACCGAACTACGCTTATCCCCGAATTTAGCCAACACCCAAATGGGGGCCTGGGGGCGTAGCCCCCAGCGAGCCGAAGGCGAGTCCTATATAATATACAGCCGCATGTGAAACCACTCACTCACTCACTCACTCACTGATGGATGTATACAAATTCTAACATAGTTCTAGAAGTGCTGGAAACTTGAAATTTGGCACGCGGGTACCTTTTGTCGTGTAAGCAACAGGAAAAGTCTGAAAACCGGACTTTTTTACTTTTAAACCCCTCAAAAAAATTCGAGAAAATTTGCGCATTTTTCGCCCCTGCAGGCCTTTTTTGTAAGTCCGATAGCGGGCGAACCGTTTGAGCTAGCTCGGATCTGACGAAAAATTCATGGTCAGGAATGAAGTGAACTACAAAAAAGGTCCAGTGACTTTTTGATGTATCTTCCATGGTTAAGCGACAAAACGCTCGAACATTTGAAATTCCAGAGATTTTTTCGATAAAAATAATGTTTCGAGCCCTATAGCGGCCGAACCGTTGGTCGTAGCTCAAATCTGATTGACCCATCAAATTAGCAAATGGCGCGATCTACAGAAAAGGTCCAGTGACCTTTTGCCCTATCTCCATTGGTTTGGCCGAAAAACGTGATTATGTGCAATTTTTTTGTAATATTTACGTGAAAAGTTTGTTTTTGAGGTCGATAGCGGCGAAACCATTGGTCGGAGGTCAAAATAAATCAAAGGTTGGATTTAGGAAATAATGTGATCTACAAAAAAGGTCAAGTGACATTTTACTCTATCTCCATTGGTTTGTCCACAAAACGCTAGTAAGTGAAAATATTTGGAAATTTTCGCCTACAAATTTACATTCCGGGCTTGATAGCGGCTAAACGGTTGGTCGTAGCTCAAAACATGTCATTTAATAAGTTTTAGTAAACGACGTGTTCTACAAAAAACGTCCAGTAACTTTTGGCCCTATCCTAAATGGTCTGGCCAAAAAACCTGTTTAAAAGGAAATATTTTATACTTTTTAGGTGAAAACTTTGTTTCTGGAGGCGGTAGCAACCGAACCATTGGTCATAACTTAAATCCATAACTAGACAATCTAGAGATCTAAAAAAAGGTTCAGTAGCATTCTGTCGTTTATCTATCCGTAAGCCTGATAAATGCACTAAATGACAAATTCTTTGTCATCATTTTTAGGTGTTTTAGATGTATGCAACTATAATTAGTGCGATTCATGTTGGTTAGAGATTGACCTTGTATTTCTACGTTAACGAGTGACTAAAACCCCCCTCCACATCGGCAGTTGGCTGAGCGTTAGTGAAGCTTCAATAATAGATAGGGACAGAGTGTTTTTTATTATGTTCACATACACAACACTCTCTAAAATAGGCCCACGTGTGTCATTAACCCCTTGTAACATTAACCCCCCCCCTCGGGAATTTATTCATATGACCAGAAAATATCCTGACTAAATTAAACCCCCTGATATCTTAACCCCCTTTAACATTAATCTCCCCCCCCCCGGGAATTTCCTGGCATGACAAGATAAACCTCTGAGCAAATTAAACCCCCTAAACAACTTAAAAATAATGACTCAGGGTTGGGTTTTTGTTATATTTACACTAAACAATTCACCATAGCCCACCAGTGCAGTCCTTTCTCCACAGCTCCGTACTGGCTAAACCAGACGTCGTAGCTAAAATCGGACACCAGAATCGAAAGATAAAATTAAATTTCCGACAAGAAAGGTCCAGTCACTTTTTCTCGTATCTCTAACGGTTAAGCAGTAAAATGCCATTAAAATCAAAAATTTGATTAATAAATAAAATTTCAATAAATTAGGCCTAATTTAAACTCCCAGACCCTAGTATAATTCTCAGATATAACCCGACACTGAATTCCGCTTATCCCCGAAATTGGCCAACACCCAAATGGGGGCCTGGGGGCGTAGCCCCCAGCGAGCCGAAGGCGAGTCCTATAATATATACAGCCGCATGTGTAACTGACTCACTCACTCACTGACTGACATATAGATACAAATTCTAACATACTTCTAGAAGTGCTGGAAACTTGAAATTTGGCACGCAGGTACCTTTCACAATATGACCCGGAGGAAAAGTCTGAAAACCGGACTTTTTTACTTTTAAACCCCTCAAAAAAATTCGAGAAAATTCATGAATTTTTCACCCCTGCAGGCCTTTTTTGTAAGCCCGATAGCGGGCGAACCGTTGGAGCTAGCTCGGATCTGACGAAAAATTCATAATCAGGAATGAAATGAACTACAAAAAAGGTCCAGTGACTTTTTGCTCTATCTTCTATGGTTAAGCGACAAAACGCTCGAACATTTGACATTCCAGAGATTTTTTCGCTTAAAATAAAGTTTCGAGCCCGATAGCGGCCGAACGGTAGGTTGTAGCTCAAATCTGATTGACCCATCAAATTAGCAAATTAAGTGATCTACAGAAAAGGTCCAGTGACTTTTTGCCCTATCTGCATTGGTTTGGCCGAAAAACGTGGTTATGTGCAATTTATTTGTAATATTTAAGTGAACATTTTGTTTTTGGTGTCGATAGCGGCAAAACCATTGGTCGGAAGTGAAAATAAAAAAAAGGTTTGATTTAGCAAATGAGGCGATTTACAAAAAAGGTTCAGTGACTTTTCGACCTATCTACAATTGTTCGACCGCAAAACGCGTTTAAATGGAATTATTTTGTGATTGATACGTGAAAATCTTGTTTCTGGAGTCGATATCAGCCGAACCGTTGATTGGAGTTTAAATTTTTATAATTCAGTAACTAGAAAACTATGAGATCTACAAAAAATTTCCAGTAGCCTTTTGTCTTATATCCTTTAGTAAGCCTGTAAATCGCTTTCAATGGTAAAATATTTATCGTGTTTTTTACAAAATGCACATTTTGGTTGTTTTAAATTTTTTGGTACTATGATTTGTTCAATTCATTCTGGTTCCGGATTGAACAATTATTACTACGTTACCGAGTGATTACAACCCCCCTAGGGAATTGGCGGAGCGCTAGCGAAACGTCAATAGTATATAGTGACAGAGAATTTATTTATTTTAACACACACAACAACCTCTAAAAGAGAACCACGTGTGTGTTAACACCCAGTAACAATAAACCCCCCCCCCCTCTGGAATTTCCCAGTATGACCAGATAACCTCCTGAGTAAATTAAACCCCCTGATGTCTTAACCCCCGGTAACATTAACCCCCCCTGGAATTTTCTTGCATGACCAGATAACATCCTGAGTAAATTAAACCCACTGATGTCTTAACCCCCGGTAACATTAACCCCCCCCCCGGAAGTATCTGGTATGACCAGATAACCTTCTGAGTAAATTAAACCCCCTAAACAACTTAAAAATAATGACTCAGGGTTGGGTTTTTGTTATATTTACACTGAAAAATTCACAATAGCTGGCCTATGAAGACATTTCTTCCAAGCTCTGTACCGGCAAAACCAAAGGTCCTACTTCAAATCTGAGGGCAGAATCCTCCTTCAAAATCAAATTTCGGACAAGAAAGGTCCAGTCACTTTTTCACGTATCTCTAACGGTTAAGCCGCAAAACGCCCTCAAAGTCAAAAGTTTGGGTAAATCCGGAAAATTAAACTATGGTATACATACGTCCTCTGATTTGGTTAAAACCAAATTCTTCTTGTCTCCAAATTTCACGAACACATAACTTAACTCTTCTACCACATCAATTGATTAATATTATACACCACACATCTTTTGGCTGAGCGTTAGCGAAGCATTACGACCCGTAAGATTCTCGAGAACGGATACATAAAATTTGGAAACTTCACGTCTGAATTTAACCAATCACCGAACTACGCTTATCCCCGAATTTAGCCAACACCCAAATGGGGGCCTGGGGGCGTAGCCCCCAGCGAGCCGAAGGCGAGTCCTATATAATATACAGCCGCATGTGAAACCACTCACTCACTCACTCACTCACTGATGGATGTATACAAATTCTAACATAGTTCTAGAAGTGCTGGAAACTTGAAATTTGGCACGCGGGTACCTTTTGTCGTGTAAGCAACAGGAAAAGTCTGAAAACCGGACTTTTTTACTTTTAAACCCCTCAAAAAAATTCGAGAAAATTTGCGCATTTTTCGCCCCTGCAGGCCTTTTTTGTAAGTCCGATAGCGGGCGAACCGTTTGAGCTAGCTCGGATCTGACGAAAAATTCATGGTCAGGAATGAAGTGAACTACAAAAAAGGTCCAGTGACTTTTTGATGTATCTTCCATGGTTAAGCGACAAAACGCTCGAACATTTGAAATTCCAGAGATTTTTTCGATAAAAATAATGTTTCGAGCCCTATAGCGGCCGAACCGTTGGTCGTAGCTCAAATCTGATTGACCCATCAAATTAGCAAATGGCGCGATCTACAGAAAAGGTCCAGTGACCTTTTGCCCTATCTCCATTGGTTTGGCCGAAAAACGTGATTATGTGCAATTTTTTTGTAATATTTACGTGAAAAGTTTGTTTTTGAGGTCGATAGCGGCGAAACCATTGGTCGGAGGTCAAAATAAATCAAAGGTTGGATTTAGGAAATAATGTGATCTACAAAAAAGGTCAAGTGACATTTTACTCTATCTCCATTGGTTTGTCCACAAAACGCTAGTAAGTGAAAATATTTGGAAATTTTCGCCTACAAATTTACATTCCGGGCTTGATAGCGGCTAAACGGTTGGTCGTAGCTCAAAACATGTCATTTAATAAGTTTTAGTAAACGACGTGTTCTACAAAAAACGTCCAGTAACTTTTGGCCCTATCCTAAATGGTCTGGCCAAAAAACCTGTTTAAAAGGAAATATTTTATACTTTTTAGGTGAAAACTTTGTTTCTGGAGGCGGTAGCAACCGAACCATTGGTCATAACTTAAATCCATAACTAGACAATCTAGAGATCTAAAAAAAGGTTCAGTAGCATTCTGTCGTTTATCTATCCGTAAGCCTGATAAATGCACTAAATGACAAATTCTTTGTCATCATTTTTAGGTGTTTTAGATGTATGCAACTATAATTAGTGCGATTCATGTTGGTTAGAGATTGACCTTGTATTTCTACGTTAACGAGTGACTAAAACCCCCCTCCACATCGGCAGTTGGCTGAGCGTTAGTGAAGCTTCAATAATAGATAGGGACAGAGTGTTTTTTATTATGTTCACATACACAACACTCTCTAAAATAGGCCCACGTGTGTCATTAACCCCTTGTAACATTAACCCCCCCCCTCGGGAATTTATTCATATGACCAGAAAATATCCTGACTAAATTAAACCCCCTGATATCTTAACCCCCTTTAACATTAATCTCCCCCCCCCCGGGAATTTCCTGGCATGACAAGATAAACCTCTGAGCAAATTAAACCCCCTAAACAACTTAAAAATAATGACTCAGGGTTGGGTTTTTGTTATATTTACACTAAACAATTCACCATAGCCCACCAGTGCAGTCCTTTCTCCACAGCTCCGTACTGGCTAAACCAGACGTCGTAGCTAAAATCGGACACCAGAATCGAAAGATAAAATTAAATTTCCGACAAGAAAGGTCCAGTCACTTTTTCTCGTATCTCTAACGGTTAAGCAGTAAAATGCCATTAAAATCAAAAATTTGATTAATAAATAAAATTTCAATAAATTAGGCCTAATTTAAACTCCCAGACCCTAGTATAATTCTCAGATATAACCCGACACTGAATTCCGCTTATCCCCGAAATTGGCCAACACCCAAATGGGGGCCTGGGGGCGTAGCCCCCAGCGAGCCGAAGGCGAGTCCTATAATATATACAGCCGCATGTGTAACTGACTCACTCACTCACTGACTGACATATAGATACAAATTCTAACATACTTCTAGAAGTGCTGGAAACTTGAAATTTGGCACGCAGGTACCTTTCACAATATGACCCGGAGGAAAAGTCTGAAAACCGGACTTTTTTACTTTTAAACCCCTCAAAAAAATTCGAGAAAATTCATGAATTTTTCACCCCTGCAGGCCTTTTTTGTAAGCCCGATAGCGGGCGAACCGTTGGAGCTAGCTCGGATCTGACGAAAAATTCATAATCAGGAATGAAATGAACTACAAAAAAGGTCCAGTGACTTTTTGCTCTATCTTCTATGGTTAAGCGACAAAACGCTCGAACATTTGACATTCCAGAGATTTTTTCGCTTAAAATAAAGTTTCGAGCCCGATAGCGGCCGAACGGTAGGTTGTAGCTCAAATCTGATTGACCCATCAAATTAGCAAATTAAGTGATCTACAGAAAAGGTCCAGTGACTTTTTGCCCTATCTGCATTGGTTTGGCCGAAAAACGTGGTTATGTGCAATTTATTTGTAATATTTAAGTGAACATTTTGTTTTTGGTGTCGATAGCGGCAAAACCATTGGTCGGAAGTGAAAATAAAAAAAAGGTTTGATTTAGCAAATGAGGCGATTTACAAAAAAGGTTCAGTGACTTTTCGACCTATCTACAATTGTTCGACCGCAAAACGCGTTTAAATGGAATTATTTTGTGATTGATACGTGAAAATCTTGTTTCTGGAGTCGATATCAGCCGAACCGTTGATTGGAGTTTAAATTTTTATAATTCAGTAACTAGAAAACTATGAGATCTACAAAAAATTTCCAGTAGCCTTTTGTCTTATATCCTTTAGTAAGCCTGTAAATCGCTTTCAATGGTAAAATATTTATCGTGTTTTTTACAAAATGCACATTTTGGTTGTTTTAAATTTTTTGGTACTATGATTTGTTCAATTCATTCTGGTTCCGGATTGAACAATTATTACTACGTTACCGAGTGATTACAACCCCCCTAGGGAATTGGCGGAGCGCTAGCGAAACGTCAATAGTATATAGTGACAGAGAATTTATTTATTTTAACACACACAACAACCTCTAAAAGAGAACCACGTGTGTGTTAACACCCAGTAACAATAAACCCCCCCCCCCTCTGGAATTTCCCAGTATGACCAGATAACCTCCTGAGTAAATTAAACCCCCTGATGTCTTAACCCCCGGTAACATTAACCCCCCCTGGAATTTTCTTGCATGACCAGATAACATCCTGAGTAAATTAAACCCACTGATGTCTTAACCCCCGGTAACATTAACCCCCCCCCCGGAAGTATCTGGTATGACCAGATAACCTTCTGAGTAAATTAAACCCCCTAAACAACTTAAAAATAATGACTCAGGGTTGGGTTTTTGTTATATTTACACTGAAAAATTCACAATAGCTGGCCTATGAAGACATTTCTTCCAAGCTCTGTACCGGCAAAACCAAAGGTCCTACTTCAAATCTGAGGGCAGAATCCTCCTTCAAAATCAAATTTCGGACAAGAAAGGTCCAGTCACTTTTTCACGTATCTCTAACGGTTAAGCCGCAAAACGCCCTCAAAGTCAAAAGTTTGGGTAAATCCGGAAAATTAAACTATGGTATACATACGTCCTCTGATTTGGTTAAAACCAAATTCTTCTTGTCTCCAAATTTCACGAACACATAACTTAACTCTTCTACCACATCAATTGATTAATATTATACACCACACATCTTTTGGCTGAGCGTTAGCGAAGCATTACGACCCGTAAGATTCTCGAGAACGGATACATAAAATTTGGAAACTTCACGTCTGAATTTAACCAATCACCGAACTACGCTTATCCCCGAATTTAGCCAACACCCAAATGGGGGCCTGGGGGCGTAGCCCCCAGCGAGCCGAAGGCGAGTCCTATATAATATACAGCCGCATGTGAAACCACTCACTCACTCACTCACTCACTGATGGATGTATACAAATTCTAACATAGTTCTAGAAGTGCTGGAAACTTGAAATTTGGCACGCGGGTACCTTTTGTCGTGTAAGCAACAGGAAAAGTCTGAAAACCGGACTTTTTTACTTTTAAACCCCTCAAAAAAATTCGAGAAAATTTGCGCATTTTTCGCCCCTGCAGGCCTTTTTTGTAAGTCCGATAGCGGGCGAACCGTTTGAGCTAGCTCGGATCTGACGAAAAATTCATGGTCAGGAATGAAGTGAACTACAAAAAAGGTCCAGTGACTTTTTGATGTATCTTCCATGGTTAAGCGACAAAACGCTCGAACATTTGAAATTCCAGAGATTTTTTCGATAAAAATAATGTTTCGAGCCCTATAGCGGCCGAACCGTTGGTCGTAGCTCAAATCTGATTGACCCATCAAATTAGCAAATGGCGCGATCTACAGAAAAGGTCCAGTGACCTTTTGCCCTATCTCCATTGGTTTGGCCGAAAAACGTGATTATGTGCAATTTTTTTGTAATATTTACGTGAAAAGTTTGTTTTTGAGGTCGATAGCGGCGAAACCATTGGTCGGAGGTCAAAATAAATCAAAGGTTGGATTTAGGAAATAATGTGATCTACAAAAAAGGTCAAGTGACATTTTACTCTATCTCCATTGGTTTGTCCACAAAACGCTAGTAAGTGAAAATATTTGGAAATTTTCGCCTACAAATTTACATTCCGGGCTTGATAGCGGCTAAACGGTTGGTCGTAGCTCAAAACATGTCATTTAATAAGTTTTAGTAAACGACGTGTTCTACAAAAAACGTCCAGTAACTTTTGGCCCTATCCTAAATGGTCTGGCCAAAAAACCTGTTTAAAAGGAAATATTTTATACTTTTTAGGTGAAAACTTTGTTTCTGGAGGCGGTAGCAACCGAACCATTGGTCATAACTTAAATCCATAACTAGACAATCTAGAGATCTAAAAAAAGGTTCAGTAGCATTCTGTCGTTTATCTATCCGTAAGCCTGATAAATGCACTAAATGACAAATTCTTTGTCATCATTTTTAGGTGTTTTAGATGTATGCAACTATAATTAGTGCGATTCATGTTGGTTAGAGATTGACCTTGTATTTCTACGTTAACGAGTGACTAAAACCCCCCTCCACATCGGCAGTTGGCTGAGCGTTAGTGAAGCTTCAATAATAGATAGGGACAGAGTGTTTTTTATTATGTTCACATACACAACACTCTCTAAAATAGGCCCACGTGTGTCATTAACCCCTTGTAACATTAACCCCCCCCCTCGGGAATTTATTCATATGACCAGAAAATATCCTGACTAAATTAAACCCCCTGATATCTTAACCCCCTTTAACATTAATCTCCCCCCCCCCGGGAATTTCCTGGCATGACAAGATAAACCTCTGAGCAAATTAAACCCCCTAAACAACTTAAAAATAATGACTCAGGGTTGGGTTTTTGTTATATTTACACTAAACAATTCACCATAGCCCACCAGTGCAGTCCTTTCTCCACAGCTCCGTACTGGCTAAACCAGACGTCGTAGCTAAAATCGGACACCAGAATCGAAAGATAAAATTAAATTTCCGACAAGAAAGGTCCAGTCACTTTTTCTCGTATCTCTAACGGTTAAGCAGTAAAATGCCATTAAAATCAAAAATTTGATTAATAAATAAAATTTCAATAAATTAGGCCTAATTTAAACTCCCAGACCCTAGTATAATTCTCAGATATAACCCGACACTGAATTCCGCTTATCCCCGAAATTGGCCAACACCCAAATGGGGGCCTGGGGGCGTAGCCCCCAGCGAGCCGAAGGCGAGTCCTATAATATATACAGCCGCATGTGTAACTGACTCACTCACTCACTGACTGACATATAGATACAAATTCTAACATACTTCTAGAAGTGCTGGAAACTTGAAATTTGGCACGCAGGTACCTTTCACAATATGACCCGGAGGAAAAGTCTGAAAACCGGACTTTTTTACTTTTAAACCCCTCAAAAAAATTCGAGAAAATTCATGAATTTTTCACCCCTGCAGGCCTTTTTTGTAAGCCCGATAGCGGGCGAACCGTTGGAGCTAGCTCGGATCTGACGAAAAATTCATAATCAGGAATGAAATGAACTACAAAAAAGGTCCAGTGACTTTTTGCTCTATCTTCTATGGTTAAGCGACAAAACGCTCGAACATTTGACATTCCAGAGATTTTTTCGCTTAAAATAAAGTTTCGAGCCCGATAGCGGCCGAACGGTAGGTTGTAGCTCAAATCTGATTGACCCATCAAATTAGCAAATTAAGTGATCTACAGAAAAGGTCCAGTGACTTTTTGCCCTATCTGCATTGGTTTGGCCGAAAAACGTGGTTATGTGCAATTTATTTGTAATATTTAAGTGAACATTTTGTTTTTGGTGTCGATAGCGGCAAAACCATTGGTCGGAAGTGAAAATAAAAAAAAGGTTTGATTTAGCAAATGAGGCGATTTACAAAAAAGGTTCAGTGACTTTTCGACCTATCTACAATTGTTCGACCGCAAAACGCGTTTAAATGGAATTATTTTGTGATTGATACGTGAAAATCTTGTTTCTGGAGTCGATATCAGCCGAACCGTTGATTGGAGTTTAAATTTTTATAATTCAGTAACTAGAAAACTATGAGATCTACAAAAAATTTCCAGTAGCCTTTTGTCTTATATCCTTTAGTAAGCCTGTAAATCGCTTTCAATGGTAAAATATTTATCGTGTTTTTTACAAAATGCACATTTTGGTTGTTTTAAATTTTTTGGTACTATGATTTGTTCAATTCATTCTGGTTCCGGATTGAACAATTATTACTACGTTACCGAGTGATTACAACCCCCCTAGGGAATTGGCGGAGCGCTAGCGAAACGTCAATAGTATATAGTGACAGAGAATTTATTTATTTTAACACACACAACAACCTCTAAAAGAGAACCACGTGTGTGTTAACACCCAGTAACAATAAACCCCCCCCCCTCTGGAATTTCCCAGTATGACCAGATAACCTCCTGAGTAAATTAAACCCCCTGATGTCTTAACCCCCGGTAACATTAACCCCCCCTGGAATTTTCTTGCATGACCAGATAACATCCTGAGTAAATTAAACCCACTGATGTCTTAACCCCCGGTAACATTAACCCCCCCCGGAAGTATCTGGTATGACCAGATAACCTTCTGAGTAAATTAAACCCCCTAAACAACTTAAAAATAATGACTCAGGGTTGGGTTTTTGTTATATTTACACTGAAAAATTCACAATAGCTGGCCTATGAAGACATTTCTTCCAAGCTCTGTACCGGCAAAACCAAAGGTCCTACTTCAAATCTGAGGGCAGAATCCTCCTTCAAAATCAAATTTCGGACAAGAAAGGTCCAGTCACTTTTTCACGTATCTCTAACGGTTAAGCCGCAAAACGCCCTCAAAGTCAAAAGTTTGGGTAAATCCGGAAAATTAAACTATGGTATACATACGTCCTCTGATTTGGTTAAAACCAAATTCTTCTTGTCTCCAAATTTCACGAACACATAACTTAACTCTTCTACCACATCAATTGATTAATATTATACACCACACATCTTTTGGCTGAGCGTTAGCGAAGCATTACGACCCGTAAGATTCTCGAGAACGGATACATAAAATTTGGAAACTTCACGTCTGAATTTAACCAATCACCGAACTACGCTTATCCCCGAATTTAGCCAACACCCAAATGGGGGCCTGGGGGCGTAGCCCCCAGCGAGCCGAAGGCGAGTCCTATATAATATACAGCCGCATGTGAAACCACTCACTCACTCACTCACTCACTGATGGATGTATACAAATTCTAACATAGTTCTAGAAGTGCTGGAAACTTGAAATTTGGCACGCGGGTACCTTTTGTCGTGTAAGCAACAGGAAAAGTCTGAAAACCGGACTTTTTTACTTTTAAACCCCTCAAAAAAATTCGAGAAAATTTGCGCATTTTTCGCCCCTGCAGGCCTTTTTTGTAAGTCCGATAGCGGGCGAACCGTTTGAGCTAGCTCGGATCTGACGAAAAATTCATGGTCAGGAATGAAGTGAACTACAAAAAAGGTCCAGTGACTTTTTGATGTATCTTCCATGGTTAAGCGACAAAACGCTCGAACATTTGAAATTCCAGAGATTTTTTCGATAAAAATAATGTTTCGAGCCCTATAGCGGCCGAACCGTTGGTCGTAGCTCAAATCTGATTGACCCATCAAATTAGCAAATGGCGCGATCTACAGAAAAGGTCCAGTGACCTTTTGCCCTATCTCCATTGGTTTGGCCGAAAAACGTGATTATGTGCAATTTTTTTGTAATATTTACGTGAAAAGTTTGTTTTTGAGGTCGATAGCGGCGAAACCATTGGTCGGAGGTCAAAATAAATCAAAGGTTGGATTTAGGAAATAATGTGATCTACAAAAAAGGTCAAGTGACATTTTACTCTATCTCCATTGGTTTGTCCACAAAACGCTAGTAAGTGAAAATATTTGGAAATTTTCGCCTACAAATTTACATTCCGGGCTTGATAGCGGCTAAACGGTTGGTCGTAGCTCAAAACATGTCATTTAATAAGTTTTAGTAAACGACGTGTTCTACAAAAAACGTCCAGTAACTTTTGGCCCTATCCTAAATGGTCTGGCCAAAAAACCTGTTTAAAAGGAAATATTTTATACTTTTTAGGTGAAAACTTTGTTTCTGGAGGCGGTAGCAACCGAACCATTGGTCATAACTTAAATCCATAACTAGACAATCTAGAGATCTAAAAAAAGGTTCAGTAGCATTCTGTCGTTTATCTATCCGTAAGCCTGATAAATGCACTAAATGACAAATTCTTTGTCATCATTTTTAGGTGTTTTAGATGTATGCAACTATAATTAGTGCGATTCATGTTGGTTAGAGATTGACCTTGTATTTCTACGTTAACGAGTGACTAAAACCCCCCTCCACATCGGCAGTTGGCTGAGCGTTAGTGAAGCTTCAATAATAGATAGGGACAGAGTGTTTTTTTATTATGTTCACATACACAACACTCTCTAAAATAGGCCCACGTGTGTCATTAACCCCTTGTAACATTAACCCCCCCCCTCGGGAATTTATTCATATGACCAGAAAATATCCTGACTAAATTAAACCCCCTGATATCTTAACCCCCTTTAACATTAATCTCCCCCCCCCCCCGGGAATTTCCTGGCATGACAAGATAAACCTCTGAGCAAATTAAACCCCCTAAACAACTTAAAAATAATGACTCAGGGTTGGGTTTTTGTTATATTTACACTAAACAATTCACCATAGCCCACCAGTGCAGTCCTTTCTCCACAGCTCCGTACTGGCTAAACCAGACGTCGTAGCTAAAATCGGACACCAGAATCGAAAGATAAAATTAAATTTCCGACAAGAAAGGTCCAGTCACTTTTTCTCGTATCTCTAACGGTTAAGCAGTAAAATGCCATTAAAATCAAAAGTTTGGGTAAACCCGGAAAATTAAACTATGGTATACATACGTCCTCTGACTTTGGTTAAAACCAAATTCTTCTTGTCTCCAAATTTCACGAACACATAACTTAACTCTTCTACCACATCAATTGATTAATATTATACACCACACATCTTTTGGCTGAGCTTTAGCGAAGCATTACGACCCGTAAGATTCTCGAGAACGGATTCATAAAATTTGGAAACTTCACGTCTGAATTTAACCAATCACCGAACTACGCTTATCCCCGAAATTGGCCAACACCCAAATGGGGGCCTGGGGGCGTAGCCCCCAGCGAGCCGAAGGCGAGTCCTATAATATATACAGCCGCATGTGTAACTGACTCACTCACTCACTGACTGACATATAGATACAAATTCTAACATACTTCTAGAAGTGCTGGAAACTTGAAATTTGGCACGCAGGTACCTTTCACAATATGACCCGGAGGAAAAGTCTGAAAACCGGACTTTTTTACTTTTAAACCCCTCAAAAAAATTCGAGAAAATTCATGAATTTTTCACCCCTGCAGGCCTTTTTTGTAAGCCCGATAGCGGGCGAACCGTTGGAGCTAGCTCGGATCTGACGAAAAATTCATAATCAGGAATGAAATGAACTACAAAAAAGGTCCAGTGACTTTTTGCTCTATCTTCTATGGTTAAGCGACAAAACGCTCGAACATTTGACATTCCAGAGATTTTTTCGCTTAAAATAAAGTTTCGAGCCCGATAGCGGCCGAACGGTAGGTTGTAGCTCAAATCTGATTGACCCATCAAATTAGCAAATTAAGTGATCTACAGAAAAGGTCCAGTGACTTTTTGCCCTATCTGCATTGGTTTGGCCGAAAAACGTGGTTATGTGCAATTTATTTGTAATATTTAAGTGAACATTTTGTTTTTGGTGTCGATAGCGGCAAAACCATTGGTCGGAAGTGAAAATAAAAAAAAGGTTTGATTTAGCAAATGAGGCGATTTACAAAAAAGGTTCAGTGACTTTTCGACCTATCTACAATTGTTCGACCGCAAAACGCGTTTAAATGGAATTATTTTGTGATTGATACGTGAAAATCTTGTTTCTGGAGTCGATATCAGCCGAACCGTTGATTGGAGTTTAAATTTTTATAATTCAGTAACTAGAAAACTATGAGATCTACAAAAAATTTCCAGTAGCCTTTTGTCTTATATCCTTTAGTAAGCCTGTAAATCGCTTTCAATGGTAAAATATTTATCGTGTTTTTTACAAAATGCACATTTTGGTTGTTTTAAATTTTTTGGTACTATGATTTGTTCAATTCATTCTGGTTCCGGATTGAACAATTATTACTACGTTACCGAGTGATTACAACCCCCCTAGGGAATTGGCGGAGCGCTAGCGAAACGTCAATAGTATATAGTGACAGAGAATTTATTTATTTTAACACACACAACAACCTCTAAAAGAGAACCACGTGTGTGTTAACACCCAGTAACAATAAACCCCCCCCCCCTCTGGAATTTCCCAGTATGACCAGATAACCTCCTGAGTAAATTAAACCCCCTGATGTCTTAACCCCCGGTAACATTAACCCCCCCTGGAATTTTCTTGCATGACCAGATAACATCCTGAGTAAATTAAACCCACTGATGTCTTAACCCCCGGTAACATTAACCCCCCCCCCCCCGGAAGTATCTGGTATGACCAGATAACCTTCTGAGTAAATTAAACCCCCTAAACAACTTAAAAATAATGACTCAGGGTTGGGTTTTTGTTATATTTACACTGAAAAATTCACAATAGCTGGCCTATGAAGACATTTCTTCCAAGCTCTGTACCGGCAAAACCAAAGGTCCTACTTCAAATCTGAGGGCAGAATCCTCCTTCAAAATCAAATTTCGGACAAGAAAGGTCCAGTCACTTTTTCACGTATCTCTAACGGTTAAGCCGCAAAACGCCCTCAAAGTCAAAAGTTTGGGTAAATCCGGAAAATTAAACTATGGTATACATACGTCCTCTGATTTGGTTAAAACCAAATTCTTCTTGTCTCCAAATTTCACGAACACATAACTTAACTCTTCTACCACATCAATTGATTAATATTATACACCACACATCTTTTGGCTGAGCGTTAGCGAAGCATTACGACCCGTAAGATTCTCGAGAACGGATACATAAAATTTGGAAACTTCACGTCTGAATTTAACCAATCACCGAACTACGCTTATCCCCGAATTTAGCCAACACCCAAATGGGGGCCTGGGGGCGTAGCCCCCAGCGAGCCGAAGGCGAGTCCTATATAATATACAGCCGCATGTGAAACCACTCACTCACTCACTCACTCACTGATGGATGTATACAAATTCTAACATAGTTCTAGAAGTGCTGGAAACTTGAAATTTGGCACGCGGGTACCTTTTGTCGTGTAAGCAACAGGAAAAGTCTGAAAACCGGACTTTTTTACTTTTAAACCCCTCAAAAAAATTCGAGAAAATTTGCGCATTTTTCGCCCCTGCAGGCCTTTTTTGTAAGTCCGATAGCGGGCGAACCGTTTGAGCTAGCTCGGATCTGACGAAAAATTCATGGTCAGGAATGAAGTGAACTACAAAAAAGGTCCAGTGACTTTTTGATGTATCTTCCATGGTTAAGCGACAAAACGCTCGAACATTTGAAATTCCAGAGATTTTTTCGATAAAAATAATGTTTCGAGCCCTATAGCGGCCGAACCGTTGGTCGTAGCTCAAATCTGATTGACCCATCAAATTAGCAAATGGCGCGATCTACAGAAAAGGTCCAGTGACCTTTTGCCCTATCTCCATTGGTTTGGCCGAAAAACGTGATTATGTGCAATTTTTTTGTAATATTTACGTGAAAAGTTTGTTTTTGAGGTCGATAGCGGCGAAACCATTGGTCGGAGGTCAAAATAAATCAAAGGTTGGATTTAGGAAATAATGTGATCTACAAAAAAGGTCAAGTGACATTTTACTCTATCTCCATTGGTTTGTCCACAAAACGCTAGTAAGTGAAAATATTTGGAAATTTTCGCCTACAAATTTACATTCCGGGCTTGATAGCGGCTAAACGGTTGGTCGTAGCTCAAAACATGTCATTTAATAAGTTTTAGTAAACGACGTGTTCTACAAAAAACGTCCAGTAACTTTTGGCCCTATCCTAAATGGTCTGGCCAAAAAACCTGTTTAAAAGGAAATATTTTATACTTTTTAGGTGAAAACTTTGTTTCTGGAGGCGGTAGCAACCGAACCATTGGTCATAACTTAAATCCATAACTAGACAATCTAGAGATCTAAAAAAAGGTTCAGTAGCATTCTGTCGTTTATCTATCCGTAAGCCTGATAAATGCACTAAATGACAAATTCTTTGTCATCATTTTTAGGTGTTTTAGATGTATGCAACTATAATTAGTGCGATTCATGTTGGTTAGAGATTGACCTTGTATTTCTACGTTAACGAGTGACTAAAACCCCCCTCCACATCGGCAGTTGGCTGAGCGTTAGTGAAGCTTCAATAATAGATAGGGACAGAGTGTTTTTTATTATGTTCACATACACAACACTCTCTAAAATAGGCCCACGTGTGTCATTAACCCCTTGTAACATTAACCCCCCCCCTCGGGAATTTATTCATATGACCAGAAAATATCCTGACTAAATTAAACCCCCTGATATCTTAACCCCCTTTAACATTAATCTCCCCCCCCCCGGGAATTTCCTGGCATGACAAGATAAACCTCTGAGCAAATTAAACCCCCTAAACAACTTAAAAATAATGACTCAGGGTTGGGTTTTTGTTATATTTACACTAAACAATTCACCATAGCCCACCAGTGCAGTCCTTTCTCCACAGCTCCGTACTGGCTAAACCAGACGTCGTAGCTAAAATCGGACACCAGAATCGAAAGATAAAATTAAATTTCCGACAAGAAAGGTCCAGTCACTTTTTCTCGTATCTCTAACGGTTAAGCCGCAAAACGCCCTCAAAGTCAAAAGTTTGGGTAAACCCGGAAAATTAAACTATGGTATACATACGTCCTCTGACTTTGGTTGAAACCAAATTCTTCTTGTCTCCAAATTTCACGAACACATAACTTAACTCTTCTACCACATCAATTGATTAATATTATACACCACACATCTTTTGGCTGAGCTTTAGCGAAGCATTACGACCCGTAAGATTCTCGAGAACGGATTCATAAAATTTGGAAACTTCACGTCTGAATTTAACCAATCACCGAACTACGCTTATCCCCGAATTTAGCCAACACCCAAATGGGGGCCTGGGGGCGTAGCCCCCAGCGAGCCGAAGGCGAGTCCTATAATATATACAGCCGCATGTGTAACTGACTCACTCACTCACTGACTGACATATAGATACAAATTCTAACATACTTCTAGAAGTGCTGGAAACTTGAAATTTGGCACGCAGGTACCTTTCACAATATGACCCGGAGGAAAAGTCTGAAAACCGGACTTTTTTACTTTTAAACCCCTCAAAAAAATTCGAGAAAATTCATGAATTTTTCACCCCTGCAGGCCTTTTTTGTAAGCCCGATAGCGGGCGAACCGTTGGAGCTAGCTCGGATCTGACGAAAAATTCATAATCAGGAATGAAATGAACTACAAAAAAGGTCCAGTGACTTTTTGCTCTATCTTCTATGGTTAAGCGACAAAACGCTCGAACATTTGACATTCCAGAGATTTTTTCGCTTAAAATAAAGTTTCGAGCCCGATAGCGGCCGAACGGTAGGTTGTAGCTCAAATCTGATTGACCCATCAAATTAGCAAATTAAGTGATCTACAGAAAAGGTCCAGTGACTTTTTGCCCTATCTGCATTGGTTTGGCCGAAAAACGTGGTTATGTGCAATTTATTTGTAATATTTAAGTGAACATTTTGTTTTTGGTGTCGATAGCGGCAAAACCATTGGTCGGAAGTGAAAATAAAAAAAAGGTTTGATTTAGCAAATGAGGCGATTTACAAAAAAGGTTCAGTGACTTTTCGACCTATCTACAATTGTTCGACCGCAAAACGCGTTTAAATGGAATTATTTTGTGATTGATACGTGAAAATCTTGTTTCTGGAGTCGATATCAGCCGAACCGTTGATTGGAGTTTAAATTTTTATAATTCAGTAACTAGAAAACTATGAGATCTACAAAAAATTTCCAGTAGCCTTTTGTCTTATATCCTTTAGTAAGCCTGTAAATCGCTTTCAATGGTAAAATATTTATCGTGTTTTTTACAAAATGCACATTTTGGTTGTTTTAAATTTTTTGGTACTATGATTTGTTCAATTCATTCTGGTTCCGGATTGAACAATTATTACTACGTTACCGAGTGATTACAACCCCCCTAGGGAATTGGCGGAGCGCTAGCGAAACGTCAATAGTATATAGTGACAGAGAATTTATTTATTTTAACACACACAACAACCTCTAAAAGAGAACCACGTGTGTGTTAACACCCAGTAACAATAAACCCCCCCCCCTCTGGAATTTCCCAGTATGACCAGATAACCTCCTGAGTAAATTAAACCCCCTGATGTCTTAACCCCCGGTAACATTAACCCCCCCTGGAATTTTCTTGCATGACCAGATAACATCCTGAGTAAATTAAACCCACTGATGTCTTAACCCCCGGTAACATTAACCCCCCCCCCGGAAGTATCTGGTATGACCAGATAACCTTCTGAGTAAATTAAACCCCCTAAACAACTTAAAAATAATGACTCAGGGTTGGGTTTTTGTTATATTTACACTGAAAAATTCACAATAGCTGGCCTATGAAGACATTTCTTCCAAGCTCTGTACCGGCAAAACCAAAGGTCCTACTTCAAATCTGAGGGCAGAATCCTCCTTCAAAATCAAATTTCGGACAAGAAAGGTCCAGTCACTTTTTCACGTATCTCTAACGGTTAAGCCGCAAAACGCCCTCAAAGTCAAAAGTTTGGGTAAATCCGGAAAATTAAACTATGGTATACATACGTCCTCTGACTTTGGTTAAAACCAAATTCTTCTTGTCTCCAAATTTCACGAACACATAACTTAACTCTTCTACCACATCAATTGATTAATATTATACACCACACATCTTTTGGCTGAGCGTTAGCGAAGCATTACGACCCGTAAGATTCTCGAGAACGGATACATAAAATTTGGAAACTTCACGTCTGAATTTAACCAATCACCGAACTACGCTTATCCCCGAATTTAGCCAACACCCAAATGGGGGCCTGGGGGCGTAGCCCCCAGCGAGCCGAAGGCGAGTCCTATATAATATACAGCCGCATGTGTAACCACTCACTCACTCACTCACTGACTGATATATAGATACAAATTCTAACATAGTTCTAGAAGTGCTGGAAACTTGAAATTTGGCACGCAGGTACCTTTTGTCGTATAACCAACAGGAAAAGTCTGAAAACCGGACTTTTTTACTTTTAAACCCCTCAAAAAAATTCGAGAAAATTTGCGCATTTTTCACCCCTGCAGGCCTTTTTTGTAAGCCCGATAGCGGGCGAACCGTTGGAGCTAGCTCGGATCTGACGAAAAATTCATGGTCAGGAATGAAGTGAACTACAAAAAAGGTCCAGTGACTTTTTGCTCTATCTTCCATGGTTAAGCGACAAAACGCTCGAACATTTGACATTCCAGAGATTTTTTCGCTAAAAATAATGTTTCGAGCCCGATAGCGGCCGAACGGTAGGTCGTAGCTCAAATCTGATTGACCCATCAAATTAGCAAATGGCGCGATCTACAGAAAAGGTCCAGTGACATTTTGCCCTATCTCCATTGGTTTGGCCGAAAAACGTGATTATGTGCAATTTATTTGTAATATTTACGTGAACATTTTGTTTTTGGTGTCGATAGCGGCAAAACCATTGGTCGGAAGTCAAAATAAAACAAAAGTTTGATTTAGCAAATAAGGTGATCTACAAAAAAGGTCCAGTGACTTTTTGAGCTATCTACAATGGTTCGACCGCAAAACGCGTTTAAATGCAATTATTTTGTGATCGATACGTGAAAATCTTGTTTCTGGAGTCTATATCAGCCGAACCGTTGATTGGAGTTTAAATCTTTATCATTAAGTAACTAGAAAACTATGAGATCTATAAAAAAGGTCCAGTAGCCATTTGTCTTATATCCTTTAGTAAGCCTGTAAATCGCTTTCAATGGTAAAATATTTATCGTGTTTTTTTAAAAAATGCACATTTTGGATGTTTTAAATTTTTTGCTACTATGATTTGTTCAATTCATTCTGGTTCCGGATTGAACAATTATTACTACGTTACCGAGTGATTACAACCCCCCTAGGGAATTGGCTGAGCGTTAGCGAAACGTCAATAGTATATAGTGACAGAGAATTTATTTATTATGTTCACACACACAACAACCTCTAAAAGAGAACCACGTGTGTGTTAACACCCAATAACAATAAACCCCCCCCCCTCTGGAATTTCCCAGTATGACCAGATAACCTCCTGAGTAAATTAAACCCCCTGATGTCTTAACCCCCGGTAACATTAACCCCCCTGGAATTTTCTTGCATGACCAGATAACATCCTGAGTAAATTAAACCCACTGATGTCTTAACCCCCGGTAACATTAACCCCCCCCCCCCGGAAGTATCTGGTATGACCAGATAACCTTCTGAGTAAATTAAACCCCCTAAACAACTTAAAAATAATGACTCAGGGTTGGGTTTTTGTTATATTTACACTGAAAAATTCACAATAGCTGGCCTATGAAGACATTTCTTCCAAGCTCTGTACCGGCAAAACCAAAGGTCCTACTTCAAATCTGAGGGCAGAATCCTCCTTCAAAATCAAATTTCCGACAAGAAAGGTCCAGTCACTTTTTCACGTATCTCTAACGGTTAAGCCGCAAAACGCCCTCAAAGTCAAAAGTTTGGGTAAACCCGGAAAATTAAACTATGGTATACATACGTCCTCTGACTTTGGTTGAAACCAAATTCTTCTTGTCTCCAAATTTCACGAACACATAACTTAACTCTTCTACCACATCAATTGATTAATATTATACACCACACATCTTTTGGCTGAGCTTTAGCGAAGCATTACGACCCGTAAGATTCTCGAGAACGGATTCATAAAATTTGGAAACTTCACGTCTGAATTTAACCAATCACCGAACTACGCTTATCCCCGAATTTAGCCAACACCCAAATGGGGGCCTGGGGGCGTAGCCCCCAGCGAGCCGAAGGCGAGTCCTATAATACTATACAGCCGCATGTGTAACTGACTCACTCACTCACTGACTGACATATAGATACAAATTCTAACATACTTCTAGAAGTGCTGGAAACTTGAAATTTGGCACGCAGGTACCTTTCACAATATGACCCGGAGGAAAAGTCTGAAAACCAGGACTTTTTTACTTTTAAACCCCTCAAAAAAATTCGAGAAAATTCATGAATTTTTCACCCCTGCAGGCCTTTTTTGTAAGCCCGATAGCGGGCGAACCGTTGGAGCTAGCTCGGATCTGACGAAAAATTCATAATCAGGAATGAAATGAACTACAAAAAAGGTCCAGTGACTTTTTGCTCTATCTTCTATGGTTAAGCGACAAAACGCTCGAACATTTGACATTCCAGAGATTTTTTCGCTAAAAATAAAGTTTCGAGCCCGATAGCGGCCGAACGGTAGGTTGTAGCTCAAATCTGATTGACCCATCAAATTAGCAAATTAAGTGATCTACAGAAAAGGTCCAGTAACTTTTTGCCCTATCTGCATTGGTTTGGCCGAAAAACGTGGTTATGTGCAATTTATTTGTAATATTTAAGTGAACATTTTGTTTTTGGTGTCGATAGCGGCAAAACCATTGGTCGGAAGTGAAAATAAAAAAAAGGTTTGATTTAGCAAATGAGGCGATTTACAAAAAAGGTTCAGTGACTTTTCGACCTATCTACAATTGTTCGACCGCAAAACGCGTTTAAATGGAATTATTTTGTGATTGATACGTGAAAATCTTGTTTCTGGAGTCGATATCAGCCGAACCGTTGATTGGAGTTTAAATTTTTATAATTCAGTAACTAGAAAACTATGAGATCTACAAAAAATTTCCAGTAGCCTTTTGTCTTATATCCTTTAGTAAGCCTGTAAATCGCTTTCAATGGTAAAATATTTATCGTGTTTTTTTAAAAAATGCACATTTTGGTTGTTTTAAATTTTTTGGTACTATGATTTGTTCAATTCATTCTGGTTCCGGATTGAACAATTATTACTACGTTACCGAGTGATTACAACCCCCCTAGGGAATTGGCGGAGCGCTAGCGAAACGTCAATAGTATATAGTGACAGAGAATTTATTTATTTTAACACACACAACAACCTCTAAAAGAGAACCACGTGTGTGTTAACACCCAGTAACAATAAACCCCCCCCCCTCTGGAATTTCCCAGTATGACCAGATAACCTCCTGAGTAAATTAAACCCCCTGATGTCTTAACCCCCGGTAACATTAACCCCCCCTGGAATTTTCTTGCATGACCAGATAACATCCTGAGTAAATTAAACCCACTGATGTCTTAACCCCCGGTAACATTAACCCCCCCCCCCCCGGAAGTATCTGGTATGACCAGATAACCTTCTGAGTAAATTAAACCCCCTAAACAACTTAAAAATAATGACTCAGGGTTGGGTTTTTGTTATATTTACACTGAAAAATTCACAATAGCTGGCCTATGAAGACATTTCTTCCAAGCTCTGTACCGGCAAAACCAAAGGTCCTACTTCAAATCTGAGGGCAGAATCCTCCTTCAAAATCAAATTTCGGACAAGAAAGGTCCAGTCACTTTTTCACGTATCTCTAACGGTTAAGCCGCAAAACGCCCTCAAAGTCAAAAGTTTGGGTAAATCCGGAAAATTAAACTATGGTATACATACGTCCTCTGACTTTGGTTAAAACCAAATTCTTCTTGTCTCCAAATTTCACGAACACATAACTTAACTCTTCTACCACATCAATTGATTAATATTATACACCACACATCTTTTGGCTGAGCTTTAGCGAAGCATTACGACCCGTAAGATTCTCGAGAACGGATACATAAAATTTGGAAACTTCACGTCTGAATTTAACCAATCACCGAACTACGCTTATCCCCGAATTTAGCCAACACCCAAATGGGGGCCTGGGGGCGTAGCCCCCAGCGAGCCGAAGGCGAGTCCTATAATACTATACAGCCGCATGTGTAACTGACTCACTCACTCACTGACTGATATATAGATACAAATTCTAACATAGTTCTAGAAGTGCTGGAAACTTGAAATTTGGCACGCAGGTACCTTTTGCCGTATAACCAACAGGAAAAGTCTGAAAACCAGGAATTTTTTACTTTTAAACCCCTCAAAAAAATTCGAGAAAAAACGCGCATTTTTCACCCTTGCAGGCCTTTTTTGTAAGCCCGATAGCGGGCGAACCGTTGGAGCTAGCTCGGATCTGACGAAAAATTCATAGTCAGGAATGAAGTGAACTACAAAAAAGGTCCAGTGACTTTTTGCTCTATCTTCCATGGTTAAGCGACAAAACGCTCGAATATTTGACATTCCAGAGATTTTTTCGCTAAAAATAATGTTTCGAGCCCGATAGCGGCCGAACGGTAGGTTGTAGCTCAAATCTGATTGACCCATCAAATTAGCAAATGGCGCGATCTACAGAAAAGGTCCAGTGACATTTTGCCCTATCTCCATTGGTTTGGCCGAAAAACGTGATTATGTGCAATTTATTTGTAATTTTTACGTGAACATTTTGTTTTTGGTGTCGATAGCGGCAAAACCATTGGTCGGAAGTCAAAATAAAAAAAAGGTTTGATTTAGCAAATAAGGTGATCTACAAAAAAGGTCCAGTGACTTTTTGAGCTATCTACAATGGTTCGACCGCAAAACGCGTTTAAATGCAATTATTTTGTGATCGATACGTGAAAATCTTGTTTCTGGAGTCTATATCAGCCGAACCGTTGATTGGAGTTTAAATCTTTATCATTAAGTAACTAGAAAACTATGAGATCTATAAAAAATTTCCAGTAGCCATTTGTCTTATATCCTTTAGTAAGCCTGTAAATCGCTTTCAATGGTAAAATATTTATCGTGTTTTTTAAAAAATGCACATTTTGGATGTTTTAAATTTTTTGCTACTATGATTTGTTCAATTCATTCTGGTTCCGGATTGAACAATTATTACTACGGTACCGAGTGATTACAACCCCCCTAGGGAATTGGCTGAGCGTTAGCGAAACGTCAATAGTATATAGTGACAGAGAATTTATTTATTTTAACACACACAACAACCTCTAAAAGAGAACCACGTGTGTGTTAACACCCAATAACAATAAACCCCCCCCCCTCTGGAATTTCCCAGTATGACCAGATAACCTCCTGAGTAAATTAAACCCCCTGATGTCTTAACCCCCGGTAACATTAACCCCCCTGGAATTTTCTTGCATGACCAGATAACATCCTGAGTAAATTAAACCCACTGATGTCTTAACCCCCGGTAACATTAACCCCCCCCCCCCCGGAAGTATCTGGTATGACCAGATAACCTTCTGAGTAAATTAAACCCCCTAAACAACTTAAAAATAATGACTCAGGGTTGGGTTTTTGTTATATTTACACTGAAAAATTCACAATAGCTGGCCTATGAAGACATTTCTTCCAAGCTCTGTACCGGCAAAACCAAAGGTCCTACTTCAAATCTGAGGGCAGAATCCTCCTTCAAAATCAAATTTCCGACAAGAAAGGTCCAGTCACTTTTTCACGTATCTCTAACGGTTAAGCCGCAAAACGCCCTCAAAGTCAAAAGTTTGGGTAAACCCGGAAAATTAAACTATGGTATACATACGTCCTCTGACTTTGGTTAAAACCAAATTCTTCTTGTCTCCAAATTTCACGAACACATAACTTAACTCTTCTACCACATCAATTGATTAATATTATACACCACACATCTTTTGGCTGAGCTTTAGCGAAGCATTACGACCCGTAAGATTCTCGAGAACGGATTCATAAAATTTGGAAACTTCACGTCTGAATTTAACCAATCACCGAACTACGCTTATCCCCGAATTTAGCCAACACCCAAATGGGGGCCTGGGGGCGTAGCCCCCAGCGAGCCGAAGGCGAGTCCTATAATACTATACAGCCGCATGTGTAACTGACTCACTCACTCACTGACTGATATATAGATACAAATTCTAACATAGTTCTAGAAGTGCTGGAAACTTGAAATTTGGCACGCAGGTACCTTTTGCCGTATAACCAACAGGAAAAGTCTGAAAACCAGGAATTTTTTACTTTTAAACCCCTCAAAAAAATTCGCAAAAAAACGCGCATTTTTTACCCTTGTAGGCCTTTTTTGTAAGCCCGATAGCAGGCGAACCGTTGGAGTTAGCTCGGATCTGACGAAAAATTCATAGTCAGGAATGAAGTTAACTACAAAAAAGGTCCAGTGACTTTTTGCTCTATCTTCCATGGTTAAGCGACAAAATGCTCAAATATTTGACATTCCAGAGATTTTTTCGCTAAAAATAATGTTTCGAACCCGATAGCGGCCGAACGGTAGGTCCTTGCTCAAATCTGATTGACCCATCAAATTAGCAAATGGCGCGATCTACAGAAAAGGTGCAGTAACATTTTGCTCTATCTCCATTGGTTTGGCCGAAAAACGTGATTATGTGCAATTTATTTGTAATTTTTACGTGAACATTTTGTTTTTGGTGTCGATAGCGGCAAAACCATTGGTCGGAAGTCAAAATAAAAAAAAAGTTTGTTTTAGCAAATAAGGTGATCTACAAAAAAGGTCCAGTGACTTTTTGAGCTATCTACAATGGTTCGACCGCAAAACGCGTTTAAATGCAATTATTTTGTGATCGATACGTGAAAATCTTGTTTCTGGAGTCTATATCAGCCGAACCGTTGATTGGAGTTTAAATCTTTATCATTAAGTAACTAGAAAACTATGAGATCTATAAAAAAGGTCCGGTAGCCATTTGTCTTATATCCTTTAGTAAGCCTGTAAATCGCTTTCAATGGTAAAATATTTATCGTGTTTTTTTAAAAAATGCACATTTTGGATGTTTTAAATTTTTTGCTACTATGATTTGTTCAATTCATTCTGGTTCCGGATTGAACAATTATTACTACGGTACCGAGTGATTACAACCCCCCTAGGGAATTGGCTGAGCGTTAGCGAAACGTCAATAGTATATAGTGACAGAGAATTTATTTATTTTAACACACACAACAACCTCTAAAAGAGAACCACGTGTGTGTTAACACCCAATAACAATAAACCCCCCCCCCTCTGGAATTTCCCAGTATGACCAGATAACCTCCTGAGTAAATTAAACCCCCTGATGTCTTAACCCCCGGTAACATTAACCCCCCTGGAATTTTCTTGCATGACCAGATAACATCCTGAGTAAATTAAACCCACTGATGTCTTAACCCCCGGTAACATTAACCCCCCCCCCCCCGGAAGTATCTGGTATGACCAGATAACCTTCTGAGTAAATTAAACCCCCTAAACAACTTAAAAATAATGACTCAGGGTTGGGTTTTTGTTATATTTACACTGAAAAATTCACAATAGCTGGCCTATGAAGACATTTCTTCCAAGCTCTGTACCGGCAAAACCAAAGGTCCTACTTCAAATCTGAGGGCAGAATCCTCCTTCAAAATCAAATTTCCGACAAGAAAGGTCCAGTCACTTTTTCACGTATCTCTAACGGTTAAGCCGCAAAACGCCCTCAAAGTCAAAAGTTTGGGTAAACCCGGAAAATTAAACTATGGTATACATACGTCCTCTGACTTTGGTTAAAACCAAATTCTTCTTGTCTCCAAATTTCACGAACACATAACTTAACTCTTCTACCACATCAATTGATTAATATTATACACCACACATCTTTTGGCTGAGCTTTAGCGAAGCATTACGACCCGTAAGATTCTCGAGAACGGATTCATAAAATTTGGAAACTTCACGTCTGAATTTAACCAATCACCGAACTACGCTTATCCCCGAATTTAGCCAACACCCAAATGGGGGCCTGGGGGCGTAGCCCCCAGCGAGCCGAAGGCGAGTCCTATATACTATACAGCCGCATGTGTAACTGACTCACTCACTCACTCACTGATATATAGATACAAATTCTAACATAGTTCTAGAAGTGCTGGAAACTTGAAATTTGGCACGCAGGTACCTTTTGCCGTATAACCAACAGGAAAAGTCTGAAAACCAGGAATTTTTTACTTTTAAACCCCTCAAAAAAATTCGCAAAAAAACGCGCATTTTGTTACCCTTGTAGGCCTTTTTTGTAAGCCCGATAGCAGGCGAACCGTTGGAGTTAGCTCGGATCTGACGAAAAATTCATAGTCAGGAATGAAGTTAACTACAAAAAAGGTCCAGTGACTTTTTGCTCTATCTTCCATGGTTAAGCGACAAAATGCTCAAACATTTGACATTCCAGAGATTTTTTCGCTAAAAATAATGTTTCGAACCCGATAGCGGCCGAACGGTAGGTCCTTGCTCAAATCTGATTGACCCATCAAATTAGCAAATGGCGCGATCTACAGAAAAGGTCCAGTAACATTTTGCTCTATCTCCATTGGTTTGGCCGAAAAACGTGATTATGTGCAATTTATTTGTAATTTTTACGTGAACATTTTGTTTTTGGTGTCGATAGCGGCAAAACCATTGGTCGGAAGTCAAAATAAAACAAAAGTTTGTTTTAGCAAATAAGGTGATCTACAAAAAAGGTCCAGTGACTTTTTGAGCTATCTACAATGGTTCGACCGCAAAACGCGTTTAAATGCAAT
Source organism: Homalodisca vitripennis (assembly GCF_021130785.1). Lineage (NCBI taxonomy): Eukaryota > Metazoa > Arthropoda > Insecta > Hemiptera > Cicadellidae > Homalodisca > Homalodisca vitripennis. Next base: position 3,649 of record NW_025781254.1, on the reverse strand, counting down.
TATTTTGTGATCGATACGTGAAAATCTTGTTTCTGGAGTCTATATCAGCCGAACCGTTGATTGGAGTTTAAATCTTTATCATTAAGTAACTAGAAAACTATGAGATCTATAAAAAAGGTCCGGTAGCCATTTGTCTTATATCCTTTAGTAAGCCTGTAAATCGCTTTCAATGGTAAAATATTTATCGTGTTTTTTTAAAAAAATGCACATTTTGGATGTTTTTAAATTTTTTGCTACTATGATTTGTTCAATTCATTCTGGTTCCGGATTGAACAATTATTACTACGGTACCGAGTGATTACAACCCCCCTAGGGAATTGGCTGAGCGTTAGCGAAACGTCAATAGTATATAGTGACAGAGAATTTTTATTATTTTAACACACACAACAACCTCTAAAAGAGAACCACGTGTGTGTTAACCCCTTGTAACAATAACCCCCCCCCTCTGGAATTTATTCAGTATGACCAGATAACCTCCTGAGTAAATTAAACCCCCTGATGTCTTAACCCCCGGTAACATTAACCCCCCCCCCCCCGGGAAGTATCTGGTATGACCAGATAAACTTCTGAGTAAATTAAACCCCCTAAACAACTTAAAAATAATGACTCAGGGTTGGGTTTTTGTTATATTTACACTGAAAAATTCACAATAGCTGGCCTATGAAGACATTTCTTCCAAGCTCTGTACCGGCAAAACCAAAGGTCCTACTTCAAATCTGAGGGCAGAATCCTCCTTCAAAATCAAATTTCCGACAAGAAAGGTCCAGTCACTTTTTCACGTATCTCTAACGGTTAAGCCGCAAAACGCCCTCAAAGTCAAAAGTTTGGGTAAACCCGGAAAATTAAACTATGGTATACATACGTCCTCTGACTTTGGTTAAAACCAAATTCTTCTTGTCTCCAAATTTCACGAACACATAACTTAACTCTTCTACCACATCAATTGATTAATATTATACACCACACATCTTTTGGCTGAGCTTTAGCGAAGCATTACGACCCGTAAGATTCTCGAGAACGGATTCATAAAATTTGGAAACTTCACGTCTGAATTTAACCAATCACCGAACTACGCTTATCCCCGAATTTAGCCAACACCCAAATGGGGGCCTGGGGGCGTAGCCCCCAGCGAGCCGAAGGCGAGTCCTATAATACTATACAGCCGCATGTGTAACTGACTCACTCACTCACTGACTGATATATAGATACAAATTCTAACATAGTTCTAGAAGTGCTGGAAACTTGAAATTTGGCACGCAGGTACCTTTCACAATATAACCAACAGGAAAAGTCTGAAAACCAGGACTTTTTTACTTTTAAACCCCTCAAAAAAATTCGAGAAAATTCATGAATTTTTCACCCCTGCAGGCCTTTTTTGTAAGCCCGATAGCGGGCGAACCGTTGGAGCTAGCTCGGATCTGACGAAAAATTCATAATCAGGAATGAAATGAACTACAAAAAAGGTCCAGTGACTTTTTGCTCTATCTTCTATGGTTAAGCGACAAAACGCTCGAACATTTGACATTCCAGAGATTTTTTCGCTTAAAATAAAGTTTCGAGCCCGATAGCGGCCGAACGGTAGGTTGTAGCTCAAATCTGATTGACCCATCAAATTAGCAAATTAAGTGATCTACAGAAAAGGTGCAGTGACTTTTTGCTCTATCTGCATTGGTTTGGCCGAAAAAAAAACGTGATTATGTGCAATTTATTTGTAATATTTACGTGAACATTTTGTTTTTGGTGTCGATAGCGGCAAAACCATTGGTCGGAAGTGAAAATAAAAAAAAGGTTTGATTTAGCAAATGAGGCGATTTACAAAAAAGGTTCAGTGACTTTTCGACCTATCTACAATTGTTCGACCGCAAAACGCGTTTAAATGGAATTATTTTGTGATTGATACGTGAAAATCTTGTTTCTGGAGTCGATATCAGCCGAACCGTTGATTGGAGTTTAAATTTTTATAATTAAGTAACTAGAAAACTATGAGATCTACAAAAAATTTCCAGTAGCCTTTTGTCTTATATCCTTTAGTAAGCCTGTAAATCGCTTTCAATGGTAAAATATTTATCGTGTTTTTTACAAAAATGCACATTTTGGTTGTTTTAAATTTTTTGGTACTATGATTTGTTCAATTCATTCTGGTTCCGGATTGAACAATTATTACTACGTTACCGAGTGATTACAACCCCCCTAGGGAATTGGCGGAGCGCTAGCGAAACGTCAATAGTATATAGTGACAGAGAATTTATTTATTTTAACACACACAACAACCTCTAAAAGAGAACCACGTGTGTGTTAACACCCAGTAACAATAAACCCCCCCCCCTCTGGAATTTCCCAGTATGACCAGATAACCTCCTGAGTAAATTAAACCCCCTGATGTCTTAACCCCCGGTAACATTAACCCCCCCTGGAATTTTCTTGCATGACCAGATAACATCCTGAGTAAATTAAACCCACTGATGTCTTAACCCCCGGTAACATTAACCCCCCCCCCCCCGGAAGTATCTGGTATGACCAGATAACCTTCTGAGTAAATTAAACCCCCTAAACAACTTAAAAATAATGACTCAGGGTTGGGTTTTTGTTATATTTACACTGAAAAATTCACAATAGCTGGCCTATGAAGACATTTCTTCCAAGCTCTGTACCGGCAAAACCAAAGGTCCTACTTCAAATCTGAGGGCAGAATCCTCCTTCAAAATCAAATTTCGGACAAGAAAGGTCCAGTCACTTTTTCACGTATCTCTAACGGTTAAGCCGCAAAACGCCCTCAAAGTCAAAAGTTTGGGTAAATCCGGAAAATTAAACTATGGTATACATACGTCCTCTGATTTGGTTAAAACCAAATTCTTCTTGTCTCCAAATTTCACGAACACATAACTTAACTCTTCTACCACATCAATTGATTAATATTATACACCACACATCTTTTGGCTGAGCGTTAGCGAAGCATTACGACCCGTAAGATTCTCGAGAACGGATACATAAAATTTGGAAACTTCACGTCTGAATTTAACCAATCACCGAACTACGCTTATCCCCGAATTTAGCCAACACCCAAATGGGGGCCTGGGGGCGTAGCCCCCAGCGAGCCGAAGGCGAGTCCTATAATACTATACAGCCGCATGTGTAACTGACTCACTCACTCACTCACTGACTGATATATAGATACAAATTCTAACATAGTTCTAGAAGTGCTGGAAACTTGAAATTTGGCACGCAGGTACCTTTTGCCGTATAACCAACAGGAAAAGTCTGAAAACCAGGACTTTTTTACTTTTAAACCCCTCAAAAAAATTCGCAAAAAAAACGCGCATTTTTTACCCTGTAGGCCTTTTTTGTAAGCCCGATAGCGGGCGAACCGTTGGAGCTAGCTCGGATCTGACGAAAAATTCATGGTCAGGAATGAAGTGAACTACAAAAAAGGTCCAGTGACTTTTTGCTCTATCTTCCATGGTTAAGCGACAAAACGCTCGAATATTTGACATTCCAGAGATTTTTTCGCTAAAAATAATGTTTCGAACCCGATAGCGGCCGAACGGTAGGTCCTAGCTCAAATCTGATTGACCCATCAAATTAGCAAATGGCGCGATCTACAGAAAAGGTCCAGTAACATTTTTGCCCTATCTCCATTGGTTTGGCCGAA